>NC_136072.1:918533283-918748283 GCF_964261635.1 Lissotriton helveticus
TGATGGAAACGAGCTAGCAGTGATCCTGCATACACGCTGAGCACCGCCAAGCAGCCTCAGGGTAAGAGCCGACCAGGGCAAGCATCCAGCTTGCTAGTTTGATGGGCATATATCCGTCTGCTACTCCGCTATCGTGAGGTCGCCTTGTTGGCGAGGGGAGACCACTCGTCCGCCTTGATCCACACATGGGGCGCCAAGACTAAACAGGACTACCAGTCCCATCAGGCACTGGGACATTTGGACTGCCCACCAGGGGCGTGCCATGGTCATTATCAGGGCTGGTACCTGCATTCCCATCATCAGTTCGCCAAATCCTCTGAAGAGAAGGCGGGAGCCTTCGAAACGCGTCAGGAATTCCACGGCGAAATGGGATTGTATCACTTTCTCTTGAGCTCCTCAGCTATTCAAGCATGCTGTGGCAAGAAAGGCGAGTTCAAGTTTCTCCCCGCGAGTGTGGCTGTGTCTTTACACGCGAGCGTACATATGTGGATGGAACCATCACCATCCTTTTACCGCACCCGCCAGAAGAGTGCAGCAGCGCCATGATGGAAACGAGCTAGCAGTGATCCTGCATACACGCTGAGCACCGCCAAGCAGCCTCAGGGTAAGAGCCGACCAGGGAAAGCATCCAGCTTGCTAGTTTGACGGGCATATATCCGTCTGCTACTCCGCTATCGTGAGGTCGCCTGGTTGGCGAGGGGAGACCACTCGTCCGCCTTGATCCACACATGGGGCGCCAAGACTAAACAGGACTACCAGTCCCATCAGGCACTGGGACATTTGGACTGCCCACCAGGGGCGTGCCATGGCCATTATCAGGGCTGGTACCTGCATTCCCATCATCAGTTCGCCAAATCCTCTGAAGAGAAGGCGGGAGCCTTCGAAACGCGTCAGGAATTCCACGGCGAAATGGGATTGTATCACTTTCTCTTGAGCTCCTCAGCTATTCAAGCACGCTGTGGCAAGAAAGGCGAGTTCAAGTTTCTCCCCGCGAGTGTGGCTGTGTCTTTCCACGCGAGCGTACATATGTGGATGGAACCATCACCATCCTTTTACCGCACCCGCCAGAAGAGTGCAGCAGCGCCATGATGGAAACGAGCTAGCAGTGATCCTGCATACACGCTGAGCACCGCCAAGCAGCCTCAGGGTAAGAGCTGACCAGGGCAAGCGTCCAGCTTGCTAGTTTGACGGGCATATATCCGTCTGCTACTCCGCTATCGTGAGGTCGCCTGGTTGGCGAGGGGAGACCACTCGTCCGCCTTCATCCACACATGGGGCGCCAAGACTAAACAGGACTACCAGTCCCATCAGGCACTGGGACATTTGGACTGCCCACCAGGGGCGTGCCATGGCCATTATCAGGGCTGGTACCTGCATTCCCATCATCAGTTCGCCAAATCCTCTGAAGAGAAGGCGGGAGCCTTCGAAACGCGTCAGGAATTCCACGGCGAAATGGGATTGAATCACTTTCTCTTGAGCTCCTCAGCTATTCAAGCACGCTGTGGCAAGAAAGGCGAGTTCAAGTTTCTCCCCGCGAGTGTGGCTGTGTCTTTACACGCGAGCGTACACATGTGGATGGAACCATCACCATCCTTTTACCGCACCCGCCAGAAGAGTGCAGCAGCGCCATGATGGAAACGAGCTAGCAGTGATCCTGCATACACGCTGAGCACCGCCAAGCAGCCTCAGGGTAAGAGCCGACCAGGGCAAGCATCCAGCTTGCTAGTTTGACGGGCATATATCCGTCTGCTACTCCGCTATCGTGAGGTCGCCTGGTTGGCGAGGGGAGACCACTCGTCCGCCTTGATCCACACATGGGGCGCCAAGACTAAACAGGACTACCAGTCCCATCAGGCACTGGGACATTTGGACTGCCCACCAGGGGCGTGCCATGGCCATTATCAGGGCTGGTACCTGCATTCCCATCATCAGTTCGCCAAATCCTCTGAAGAGAAGGCGGGAGCCTTCGAAACGCGTCAGGAATTCCACGGCGAAATGGGATTGAATCACTTTCTCTTGAGCTCCTCAGCTATTCAAGCACGCTGTGGCAAGAAAGGCGAGTTCAAGTTTCCCCCCACGAGTGTGGCTGTGTCTTTACACGCGAGCGTACATATGTGGATGGAACCATCACCATCCTTTTACCGCACCCGCCAGAAGAGTGCAGCAGCGCCATGATGGAAACGAGCTAGCAGTGATCCTGCATACACGCTGAGCACCGCCAAGCAGCCTCAGGGTAAGAGCCGACCAGGGCAAGCATCCAGCTTGCTAGTTTGATGGGCATATATCCGTCTGCTACTCCGCTATCGTGAGGTCGCCTTGTTGGCGAGGGGAGACCACTCGTCCGCCTTGATCCACACATGGGGCGCCAAGACTAAACAGGACTACCAGTCCCATCAGGCACTGGGACATTTGGACTGCCCACCAGGGGCGTGCCATGGTCATTATCAGGGCTGGTACCTGCATTCCCATCATCAGTTCGCCAAATCCTCTGAAGAGAAGGCGGGAGCCTTCGAAACGCGTCAGGAATTCCACGGCGAAATGGGATTGTATCACTTTCTCTTGAGCTCCTCAGCTATTCAAGCATGCTGTGGCAAGAAAGGCGAGTTCAAGTTTCTCCCCGCGAGTGTGGCTGTGTCTTTACACGCGAGCGTACATATGTGGATGGAACCATCACCATCCTTTTACCGCACCCGCCAGAAGAGTGCAGCAGCGCCATGATGGAAACGAGCTAGCAGTGATCCTGCATACACGCTGAGCACCGCCAAGCAGCCTCAGGGTAAGAGCCGACCAGGGCAAGCATCCAGCTTGCTAGTTTGACGGGCATATATCCGTCTGCTACTCCGCTATCGTGAGGTCGCCTGGTTGGCGAGGGGAGACCACTCGTCCGCCTTGATCCACACATGGGGCGCCAAGACTAAACAGGACTACCAGTCCCATCAGGCACTGGGACATTTGGACTGCCCACCAGGGGCGTGCCATGGCCATTATCAGGGCTGGTACCTGCATTACCATCATCAGTTCGCCAAATCCTCTGAAGAGAAGGCGGGAGCCTTCGAAACGCGTCAGGAATTCCACGGCGAAATGGGATTGAATCACTTTCTCTTGAGCTCCTCAGCTATTCAAGCACGCTGTGGCAAGAAAGGCGAGTTCAAGTTTCTCCCCGCGAGTGTGGCTGTGTCTTTACACGCGAGCATACATATATATATATATGTGTGTATGTAAAGAATACTAAAATTCAAACGTTATATTTAACTGAAGTAGCTATAACTTGCACACTTCCTAAGCACAATGATGTCATTAATGATGTCATTTCAGTTGTCATCAATGATGTTATCAATTATATGAATGTCATGAGCGATATAGTATGTGAGATCATAAGCAGTGCATAGCAAGTGTGAAAGTTATAGATACTTCAGTTCACTATGAATTTTGAATTTCAGTGTTTTTTTGATTAAAATGGTATTTTTAACAGAAATTTTTCCTGACAATGATGTCACTTTAACAGTTGTTTTTTTCCAGCTAATTTCAGGGTTTTTAAATGTGAAGTAAGGTATTACTAGGACTAACTATAACGTCACTTTAACCTTTGTGTTTTTCCAGTCAAATTCTGGGGGTTTTTTGTAACGTGAAGTAACATTTTATTACCATACCTAATTATCTGAACCCCACCCAGTGCACTGCCACTCAGAGTGCTTCTTAAATGTTGAATCTTAATTGTATTCAAACAGCTGAATGGATTTCCGCCAAACTGCACAAAGCTTTCCGGGTAAAGATCTAGAAAATTTGTCTAATTCCTTCCAGCCGCATTTTGGAAGTACCGTTGTTTATGTCTAACATTTTTATGGGGAAAATGCATTTTGGGACCCCCTTTTTCCTGGCCTTTGCTTGTTGGATCACCCCAAAACTTTCCAGGAATGAGCTGAGGGGGTTCATGCTTTCTTTCAGAAAATGTCGTGAAGATTCGTGATATGGCACCAAAGTTATAAGCAAATAAAAAATCTATAACCTACGGAAACTCAGTCCTAATTATAATTACCCAGTGGCGACCACCCCCCTAGGCCTGGCGGGGAGGTCCCAGAGTGAACCCCCTCTGGGCCAAAAACGATTTATAAAAAACAGTTTTCTGCAAATTACCGGTGGACCGCAAATCAGGGGTAAAATGTAAAAAACACAAAGCGTGGGATCTGAGCATTATAAAAACAATCCCTCCAGGTTGGGCCAGGGCCCAGCAGTGGTGCAATGTATGATATTGCAGATGGGGGCTTGTGGCCCTGCTCACTGAGCTTCTTTGAGGCCCTGTGGACCCCATCCTCTGGGACCAATATGTTAATTTAGGGAGGGGGCATGGAACCTGAGAGCCCGGGGACCCCTTACCCCAAGACCTATATGTTATTAAGGAATGGGGGCATGCGGACCACCTTCTTGAGACTTCAACAGGCCCCGGGACCCTACCACTCGAGGCCCACATGGAAATTGAGGGGAGGGGTCATTCAGCCCCCTCCTCGAGCAACTGTATGGCCCCAGGTAAACAATACACCGTTCTTGTACGGTGTATCAGGTACCCCAACCCTCAGGACACCGTGCTTGTCCTGCCCGTGATATTCTAATATGCTCCCACCCAGCTGGAGTATAAAGCTGCTCTCATAGGATGGGATCACAAACATGTATGCCTGCCCATGCTTTTATGGGCATGGAAATACAGAAAGAAAAGCTGCTTTTACTGGGTGGGATCAATGTCATGAGTGATGTCACTGACCATGTCATGAGTGATGTAATATGTGATGTAATCAGCAGAGCATTGCCGGGGGAGCAAGTTATAGTTAGCTCAGCTAACAATAATGGATGAATTTCTCTGGTTTTTGTACGAGTGAAATGTCAGCCAACTATAACGTCCCTAAAACCTGTGGTTTTTTCAGTGAATATCTAAGGTTTTTTAAATGCTAATTAATAACTATAATGTCCCTGAAACCTGTGACCTTTTCAGGGAATTTCTAAGGTTTTTTTAAATGCGAATTTCTAACTATGCCTAAATAGGTAGGACATGGACAGAAAGAGGAAGAAAGGTGCAAAAAGAAGCAACAGAAGTGCAGAAAGAGGGAAGAGAGGTGCAGAAAGAGGCAAAAGAAGTGCAGAAAGAGGAATGAGAAGTGCAGAAGGAGGCAAGAGAACTGTAGAAAGAGGCAAGAGAGGTGCAGAAAGAGGAAAGAGAGGTGCAGAAAGAGGCTAGAGGAGTGAAGAAAGAAGAGAGATGTGCTGACAAAGGTAAGAGAATTGCAGAAAGAACCAACGGAGGTGCAGTAAGAGAAAAAGGGGTGCAGAAAGAGGCATGTGGAAAGCAGAAATTTGAAAGAGGTGCAGAAAGAAGCAAGAGCAGTGCGGAAAGAACCAGCAGAGGTGCAGAAAGAGGCAACAGGGGTAAAGAAAGAGGCAGGTGTGGAGCAGAAAGAGGCAAGAGAGTTACAGAAATAAGCAATAGAGGTGCAAAAGCAGCAATAGAGGTGTAGAAAGAAGCAATAAAGGTGTAGAAAGAAGCCAGATAATTGCAGAAAGAAGCCAGAGAAGTGCAGAAAGAAGCAACAGAAGTGCAGAAAGAAGCAACAGAAGTGCAGAAAGAGGCAAGAGACGTGCAGAAATAGTGAACAGGGATGCATACAGAGGCAAGAGGGGTGCAGAAAGAGGGAAGAGTGGTACAGAAAGAGGCATGAGGGTGCAGTAATTTGCTAAAGGGGTGCCGAAAGAAGCAAGAGCAGTGCAGAAAAAAACAACAGAGGTGCAGAAAGGGGCAAGAGGGGTACAGAAACAGGCAACAGAAGTGCAGGAAGAAGCAAAAGAGGTGCAGAAAGAGTCAAACTGCAGGGAGAGGCATGAGGGGTGCAGAAAGAAGCAAGAGAAGTGCAGAAAGAAGCAACAGAAGTGCAGAAAGAGGCAAGAGACGTGCAGAAATAGGGAACAGGGATGCATACAAATGCAAGAGGGATACAGAAAGAGGGAAGAGTGGTACAGAAAGAGGCATGGGGGTACAGCAATTTGCTAAAGGGTTGCAGAAAGAAGCAAGAGAAGTGCAGAAAGAAGCAAAAGAAATGCATAAAGAGGCAAGAGAGGTGCATAAAGAGGCAAGAGAGGTGCAGAAATAGGGAACAGGGGTGCAGACAGAGTCAAGAGGGGTGCAGAAAGAGGGAAGAGTGGTGCAGAAAGAGGCATGAGGGGTGCAGCAATTTGCAAATGAGATGCAGAAAGAAGCAAGGGCAATGCAGAAAGAACCAACAGAGGTGCAGAAAGGGGCAAGAGGGGGTCAGAAACAGGTAACAGAAGTGCAGAAAGAAGCAAAAGAGGTGCAGAAAGAGTCAAAAGAACTGCAGGGAGAGGCATGAGGGGTGCAGAAAGAAGCAATAGAAGTGCAGAAAGAAGCAACAGAAGTGCAGAAAAAGGCAGGAGACGTGCAGAAATAGGGAACAGGGATGCATACAGAGGCAAGAGGGGTGCAGAACGAGGGAAGAGTGGTACAGAAAGAGGCATGGGGGTACAGCAATTTGCTAAAGGGGTGCAGAAAGAAGCTAGAGAAGTGCAGAAAGAAGCAACAGAAATGCAGAAAGAGGCAAGAGGTGCAGAAAGAGGGAACAGGGGTGCATACAGAGGCAAGAGGGGTGCAGAAAGAGGGAAGAGTGGTACAGAAAGAGGCATGAGGGGTGCAGCAATTTGCTAAAGGGGTGCAGAAAGAAGCAAGAGCAGTGCAGAAAGAATTTATTTTATTTATTTATTTTCGAAATTTTTATAGCGCAACAAATACCCTGGGGTGTCTCGGCGCTGTGGAGCTACTAGAATCAACCATCATCTTACTGGTTGAACAACCATGTTTTTAAGAGCCTACGAAAGCTCATCAGGTTCGGGGCGGTCTTAATGGCCAGTGGCAAAAGATTCCAAAGTTTTGTAGTGGCCACCAGAAAACGCCTGTCTCCCCAAGTGGCAGTTCTTGTACGCGGTACAGAGAGGAGACTGGTGTTAGCCGATCTTAATTGCCTCTTGGGAGTATAAAGCTGAAAAGCTTCAGTAAGGAACCTGGGTCCTATGCCATGTACTGCCTTATAGGCAATGCAGAGGGCCTTAAATTTGATGCGGCTCTCGACTCTCAGCCAGTGGAGGTGGCGGATGGCAGGGGTGGTGGGCTTGCTGCGAGGGATATTTAGGAGAATCCTTGCAGCCGCATTCTGGATAGACTGAAACTTCGTTAGGACACGCTTCTGAGTATGTAAAAAGAGAGCGTTCCCATAGTCTATTTTTGAGAAAACTAAGGTAGAGACCAGAGTTTTCCCAGCTGAGGTAGGGAGGTAAGACAGTAATTTCTTAATTTTTTTCAAAATAAAGAAAGCTGAAGAGACAACCTTATTAGTGTGGAGGTCAAATGACAGCTTACTGTCAAAAATCACTCCCAAGTTTCTGGCCTTTTCCACTGGGACAGGTGGAGGGCCCAGCTTTTCAGGCCACCAGATAGACGACCATTCAGGGGAGAGCCTGCCGAAGGTCATGATCTCGGTCTTGTCCGAGTTAAGCCTCAGACAATTCGAGGCCATCCAGGTGCTGACCTCAAGCATGGCTCTTTGGAAGTTGGCTGCCACAGTAGGGCCATCTCTATGGATAGCCAGAACCAGCTGGGTATCATCTGCGTATGATGTAAGCCGTACCCCATGGGCCTTTATTACCCTCGCCAAGTCCGCTACGTAGATGTTAAACAGCATGGGACTTAGCGAGGAGCCCTGTGGGACTCCACAAGGGAGTGCAGAGATAGGGGAATAGAATTCTCCCAGCCTCACTGTCTGGGTACGGTTTTCCAGGAAAGATGAAATAAGATCCCTGGCCAAACCGTTTATCCCCAGGGCTGTGACACGGTCGACCAGAATGGTGTGGTCGACCGTGTCAAAGGCTGCTGATAGATCCAAAAGGATCAGGACAGCCGCCCCTCCCTGGTCCATAATCGCCCTGATCTCATCAGAAGCCTTTATCAAGGCGGTCTCAGTTCCATGCCCTTTCCTGAACCCAAACTGCGTTTCGTCGAGGAGTTGGTGAGCCTCGACGAACTCTGAGAGTTGTCTATTCATCAGAAATTCGCATACTTTGGCAGGAAAGGGCAGACACGCAATGGGTCTGTAACTGGCCACAGCTGTGGGGTCTAGGGAAGGTTTTTTTAAAAGGGGTTTTATGACAGCCTTCTTCCACAAGCTGGGATATTGACCTGTGTGGAATGCAGTGTTGCAGATTTCCATGAGTGGACGTGAGATCACTTCTGTGAGTTTTGCCATCACGGAAGGAGGACAAGGGTCCAGAGGGGAGCCCGACTTGATGGTAGAAATGAGTCTGATGATGTTATCCTGTGAGGTGGGTGTAAAACAAGGAAAGCACTCATGATTATGCTCAAGAATTACTTCTTCCCCAGTACAGACTCTATGTTTAGTTCTGATATCCCTTCAAAGGATGCATATATATCTGCCACCTTTGTGGTAAAGAAAGTGGACAGTTGATTACAGAAGATCTGTGAGGGTTCGACCCCAAGTCCAGTGGAGGGAGTGGACAGAGTCGTAACGACAGAGAACAGCTCTCTAGCAGAATTTGCGGAGTTCTCTATTTGTGCCGAGAAAAAAACTGTTTTTCGGGCAATAATCGCATTTTTGTATATTCTGAGGGCATCTTTATAAATTTGTTTGGCTATGGGGCAGTAGACTTTCCTCCAGCGCCTTTCTAGGTTCCTACAATGTTGGCGGTGAAGTCTAAGATCTTCAGTGTACCAAGCGGCCGACGGAGATGCTCTATTGGGTCTCGTGAGTTTCTCCGGGGCCACTAGATCGGCGGCACTTCGAATCCAATCCTGGAAATCTGAGGCTGATAGAACAGGGGTATCTCCTCCCTGAGGGCAGGAGAAGGCCAGGGAATCTAACATCTGAGGGATATCCGCGTGTTCCCAGGCACGCGTCCCTACCCTGGTTCGTGGCCTGGGTAATGAAAGTTTTGCGGTCCGGATATCTAGCTGAAATATAATGGCCCTATGGTCTGACCACGTGATAGGAATGGTGTCCAGTACAGAGATGTCAGGATCATTAGTGAACAGACCGTCTAAGGTATGTCCCGCCTGATGTGTGATGCCCTTGACCAATTGGTGCAGTCCCAGATTGGAGAGATCAGCAATAAGTTGGATAGTGTCATGGTTGTCCTGCTCTTCCAAGTGGAAGTTAAAGTCTCCCAGTATCATATATTTCTCAGAGCTTATAATGTGATCATTTAAGTCAGAAAAAGTAGAAAGAAAAGGGTTTCGGGGGCCAGGAGGCCGGTATAGTAGTATACCTTTCAGAGTTTGTTTAGAATTAATGCTGATAGCAAAGGTAGCTGCTTCACAGTTGGTGGAATTTATGGGATCCAAGGTGGTATGGTATTTATCCCTGTAAATAATAGCGAGGCCGCCACCTCTTCCTATAGGTCTATCATGTCTGGCTACACTATATCCATCAGGGGTTGCAGCGCAAAAATCCGGCCCTGACCCGGCATCTGCCCAGGTTTCAGTGGCAAATAGTAAATCCAGGTCATGGGCGAGTATGAACTCGCTAATCTGGAAACTATGGGATGGAAGAGAGCGTGTGTTAATAAGCGCTGCTCGACAGCTATAAGAGACAGCGTTATCTGGAACATAAGACAAGGTGTAACTAGGGTCTAGATGGACTGATAAGTGAGAATGTGGGAGTTGGTAGCTACACCCCGGACACGGGGGGGACGGACGCCCACCACCGCGGTAGGACACACCGTGATACAGTCATGATGTAGCTTACCTAGATTCAGCTCTTTTAATTGCTGAGGAGAATAGCGCAGTCGAGGACCAGGGGTCGTGGCCCTGGGCCGTATCCGGCCGCTGACGGGCGCAGACGGGCTTGGCTTTGGTGCGGCTTCGGCGCGCGCCCGCTGCGCCAGCCCGCTGCGCCGTCTGGCCATAGTGCTCATTTATTGGCCGTGAGGAGGGTGGGAGGCCAGCGCGACTAGAGCGCAGCCCCAGCCCACACCCAAGATGGCGCCCGCCGCCGCCTACAGTCAACCAAAGCAGCTAGGCGAGGCGAAAGAGAGCTTAATAGCGTGAGGAGGGGTGTTAGAGTGCCTCAACTACATTCCCGTTAAGCTAACAGATTAAAATGCCCCCAAATAGATTCTTTCAGCACAAGATGTAAAAAGATTTAAAATACAAAGAACAACAGGTTAAAAAAAGCAGCAATGAGTATAACTGATCCCAAGTAGCTCGCAGCCCTAGTGCTCACACAGGGAGAGCTCAGAAGGCCAACAGAGGTGCAGAAAGGGGCAAGAGGGGTACAGAAACAGGCATCAGAAGTGCAGTAAGAAGCAAACTAGGTGCAGAAAGAGGCAAAAGAACTGCATGGAGAGGCATGAGGGGTGCAGAAATAAGCAAGAGAAGTGCAGAAAGAAGCAACAGAAGTGCAGAAAGAGGCAAGAGACATGCAGAAATAGGGAACAGGGATGCATACAGAGGCAAGAGGGATGCAGAAAGAGGGAAGAGTGGTACAGAAAGAGGCATGAGGGGTGCAGTAATTTGCTAAAGGGGTGCCGAAAGAAGCAAGAGCAGTGCAGAAAGAACCAACAGAGGTGCAGAAAGGGGCAAGAGGGGTACAGAAACAGGCAACAGAAGTGCAGAAAGAAGCAAAAGAGGTGCAGAAAGAGTCAAAAGAACTGCAGGGAGAGGCATGAGGGGTGCAGAAAGAAGCAGGAGAAGTGCAGAAAGAAGCAACAGAAGTACAGAAAGAGGCAAGAGACGTGCAGAAATAGGGAACGGGGATGCATACAAAGGCAAGAGGGGTGCAGAAAGAGGGAAAGTGGTACAGAAAGAGGCATGAGGGGTACAGCAATTTGCTAAAGGGGTACAGAAAGAAGCAAGAGAAGTGCAGAAAGAAGCAACAGAAATGCACAAAGAGGCAAGAGAGGTGCAGAAAGAGGCAAGAGAGGTGCAGAAAGAGGCAAGAGAGGTGCAGAAATAGGGAACAGGGGTGCAGACAGAGGCAAGAGGGGTGCAGAAACAGGGAAGAGTGGTGCAGAAAGAGGCATGAGGGGTGCAGCAATTTGCAAATGAGATGCAGAAAGAAGCAAGGGCAGTGGAGAAAGAACCAACAGAGGTGCAGAAAGGGGAAAGAGGGGTTCAGAAACAGGTAACAGAAGTGCAGAAAGAAGCAAAAGAGGTGCAGAAAGAGTCAAATGAACTCCAGGGAGAGGCATGAGGGGTGCAGAAAGAAGCAAGAGAAGTGCAGAAAGAAGCAACAGAAGTGCAGAAAAGGCAAGAGACGTGCAGAAATAGGCAACAGGGATGCATACAGAGGCAAGAGGGGTGCAGAAAGAGGGAAGAGTGGTACAGAAAGAGGCATGAGGGGTACCGCAGATAGAAGCTAGAGAAGTGCAGTAAGAAGCAACAGAAATGCAGAAAGAGGCAAGATGTGCAGACAGAGTCAAAAGAACTGCAGAAAGAGGCAGGAGAGGTACAGAAAGAGGCAATAGATGTGCAGAAAGAGGGAAGAATGGTACAGAAAGAGGCAATATAGGTGCAGAAAGAAGCAAGAGAAGTGCAGAAAGAAGCAACAGAGGTGCAGAAAGAGGCAAGAGGGGTGTAGAAAGAGGCAAGAGCAGTGCAGAATGAGGCAGCAGAGGTGCAGAAACAGGCAGGAGAGGTACATAAAGAGTGAATAGGGGCGCAGAAAGAGGCAAGAGAGGTACAGAAAGATGGAAGAGGGGTGCAGAAACAGCAAGAGTTGTGTAGGAAGAAGCAATATAGATGCAGAAAGAAGCAATAGAGGTGCAGAAAGAAGCAAGAAAAGTTCAGAAAGAAGCAAGAAGAGGGGTGCAGAAAGAGGCAAGAGAAGTGCAGAAGGAGGCAAGAGAAGTGCAGAAACAGCCAAGAGAGGTACAGAAAGAGGGAAGAGTGATGCAGAAAGCGGGAAGAGGGGCACAGAAAAAGCAAGAGAGGTGCAGGAAGAAGCAAGAGAAGTGCAGAACGAAGCAAAAGAGGTGCAGAAAGAGTCAAAAGAACTGCAGGGAGAGGCAAGAGGGATGCAGCAAAAGGCAAGAGAAGTGCAGAAAGAAGCAACAGAAATGCAGAAAGTGGCAAGAGACATGCAGAAAGAGGCTAAAGAAGTGCAGAAAGAGTCAAGAGAGGTGTAGAAATAGAGAACAGGGGTGCAGACAGAGGCAAGAGGGGTGCAAAAAAGGGAAAAGTGGTGCGAAAGAGGCATGAGGGGTGCAGCAATTTGCAAAAAAGGTGAAGAAACAGGCAACAGAAGTACAGAAAGAAGCAAAAGAATTGCAGAGAGAGTCCAAAGAACTGCAGAAAGAGGTAGGAGAGGTACAGAAAGAGGCAATAGATGTGCAGAAAGAAGGGTTCAGAAAGAGGCAAACGGGATGCAGAGAGAAGCAAGAGGGGTGCAGAAAGAAACAAGAGAAGTGCAGAAAGAAGCAACAGAGGAGCAGAAAGAGGCAAGTGGGGTGCAGAAAGAGGCAAGAGAAGTACAGAAAGAGGCAACAAAGGTGCAGAAACAAGCAGGAGAGGTACATAAAGAGTGAACAGGGGCACTTTAAAGAGGCACGAGAGGTACAGAAAGAAGGAAGAGGGGTGCAGAAAAAGGCAAGAGTGGTGTTGAAAGAAGCAATAGAGATGCAGAAAGAAGCAATAGAGGTGCAGAAAGAAGCAAGAGAAGCTCAGAAGGAAGCAATAGAGGTGCAGAAAGAAGCAATAAGAGGGGTGCAGAAAGAGGCAAGAGGAGTGCAGAAAGAGGCAAGAGAAGTGCAGAAAGCGGCAAGAGAAGTGCAGAAACAGCCAAGAGAGGTACAGAAAGAGGGAAGAGGGGTGCAGAAAGAGGGAAGAGGGGCGCAGAAAAAGCAAGAGAGGTGCAGAAAGAGGCAAGAGAGGTACAGAAAGAGGCAAGAGAAGTGCTGAAAGAGGCAGGAGAGGTGCAGAAAGAGGGAAGGGAAGTGCAAAAAGAAGCAACAGTGATGCAGAAAGAGGCGCGAAAGGCGCAGAAGAAAGAAGCTAGAGAGGTGCAGAAAGAAGGGAGGTGCAAAAGGCAGAAGAGATGTGCAGAAATAGGCAAGAGAAGTGCAGAAAACAGAAGAAAGGTACTCAACGAAGCAAGAGAAATGCAGAAAGAGGCAAGAGAGGCACAGAAAGAAGCAGGAGTGGTTTGCGCACCATTAGTACCAATTTAACACCTACATTTAGCAATAAGTAACAGGTGACCTTTCCAGGTTTGCAAAGGGCCTTCCACCAAGCTATAACACTTGTTGTTGCATTTTTGGTAACGTTTGAGCTGTTTGAGCTAGAAACAAGGTTTTTTTGTTCAAATCTGCAGATTATGTAGCAGATGGTGGATTATGTGACAAATGCGGAAAATGTCTAATCATGTGAAAATCGGTGCAGCCAAACAGTTGCATAATTCCAGTGGCCCTGCGCATACCTCCGAATAGGTCCAGAAATGCTACTCAGTGGTTCCTTCTTTTTTTTGTCTCATTGAGTTTATAGTTTAGTGTTTTTGGAAACGAGGAAGACTAAGCCTGAGGTTACTACTCCACAACGCAGACTACCATACCACATAATTACTCTCCATAACACATAATCCCACTCTAAATAATTCCTATACACTAAATATACATACTTCAAATCCACATAATTTCACTACACAACATACCACATAATTCCACGACACGCAACGTACATCCACTCCACTCCCAAAAATTATTTTAAAACGTTTACATATACAACGCCAATAGCTCTAACTTTCGCAAATGCCAGACCTATTACATTGCAAATGCTTCTTTAACTAGTAGTCACGTTTGCAGAGTCATGGAGAAAGGGGGCTGGGCTTCCGACCAGCGCTCAGGAATTCCACTGCATAGCACTTACTAAGTATGGGCGGATTTTCTGCAATTTCGCGATCCGCGAATCTCGAGAAATTGCCGAAAAATTTGCAAATCCCCGATTTTTTTTAGAAGCCCCGCAAGTTTAGCAGTTGAGTAGAGGTATCGCACAAACCGGTGGCGTCTTCTTGGATAAATATGAAGGGCAGGGTTCATTCTGGCACGATGTTATGTTATGTTATAAGCTGTTTTGTAACAAGCTCAATTACTACCGGAGTATACTGGCGCGGTATACCACTGGGGAACCCGTCCTGGCTTTCCCTGTGGGATGTTCCCTACTGGGAGTCCCCAAGGTGAAGCCAGGCATCCCCGGCGTTGATGGGGCCGTTGTGGAGATTAGGCAAGCTAATGCCCAGAGTTGCCGAGTGGGACCCCTGGTTAGAGTAGGCACCGAGGCGAGAATTATCGAGTCCGCTGACCCTGGTCCACGACCCTGCCGCGTCGGGAATTGAACCCTGGTCCCGGGCCGACTCCTGCTTCCGGGTCTGCCGCCTCTAACCAGTCAGCCACACCACTCCACGATGCTCCTGTCACAAAAATTAAACCTCAACAGGAAGAACTTACAGATATAAATAAAGCAGGTGCCCGAGTTGAAGCTCAAATTCAGTAACGCATTCATCAGCCCAAAAACAATCGTGAGCTTTGTCGAGGCTGGGCAGGTGTGCTTTCTCCCCATATCTACCGTCGAAAATTAGCTGTGATGCTGGATGGAGGCCTTTGCATCCTTCACTTTCACGAGTGCAATCCCTGTGCAGTTCCTGTGACCAGGAGCATCTTTGTCCTCGTCTGCTGCTCTGATCGGTCTCTGACCTTTTATACACACAAGAGGCATGTGAACTCGCATAGAAGCCCTGCCTTTTGGCCCCACCGCACACACTAGCGGTGTGCACCGTTTTTCCGCCCTGACCCACTATGATGTACAGCTCACTCAAGGGACCCCGGCGCTGGGCAGGTGTGCTTTCTCCCAGTATTTGCCGTCAATGCAGTGTCTGCTGTGATGCTTTATAGAGGCCTCTGCATCCTTCACTTTCACGAGTGCAATCCCTGTGCAGTTACTGTGACCAGGAGCTTCTTTCTCCTCGCCTGCTGCTCTGATCGGTCTCTGACCTTTTATACACACAAGAGGCATGTGAACTCGCATAGAAGCCCCGCCCTTTGGCCCCGCCGCACACACTAACGGTGTGCACCGTTTTCCCGCCCTGACCCATTATGATGGCAGCTCACTCAAGGGACCCCGGCGCTGGGCAGGTGTGCTTTCTCCCAGTATCTGCCGTCGATGCAGTATCTGCTGTGATGCTTGACGGAGGCCTCTGCATCCTTCACTTTCACAAGTGCAATCCCCGTGCAGTTCCTGTGACCAGGAGCTTCTTTCTCCTCGTCTGCTGCTCTGATCGGTCTCTGACCTTTTATACACACCAGAGAATGTGAACTCGCATAGAAGCCCCGCCCGTTTGGCCCCGCCCACACACTAGCGGTGTGCACCGTCTTCCCGCCATTTACCCACTATAATGGACAGCTCACTCAAGGGACCCCTGCGCCCTTCGCGCGATGGCATAGTAACACACACATGGTCACTGGAGACAACTCTTCTGGCCCTGTACGCAGCTGCAGTGTAGGAAAAGCACTATATATTTACCCAACGACCTAGCACTTACTGATTAGCCAGTAGAAAGTACTCCAGTATATATTTCTGCAAATCTGCGGATTTTTTTGCGATTTCGCGCAAATTTGTGGACTGCTGATCTGTAAAATTCGCCCATACTTAGCACTTACAGGAGGTACTAGGAGGGCTTCTTCGCCCCCAAAGTCCCTCAGCAGTAAAGTGGACTTTAACCCCCAACCAGTAGTGTGCCAGGAGGCGTATTTGCAGAGTGGTGGAGAAAGGGGGTGTGGCCTCCGAAGACCTCTTAGCAATTTTACTGTGTTGGACTTACTGGAGGTACCCCATCTATTACCTCCAGTAAGTCCCACACAGCAGGATTGCTAAGTTCTCATAGCAGAACATGCCCTCTTTTCCCACCACTCTGTAAACGCGCTCCCTAGTGTGCTCTTGGATGGGGATTGAAGTCCCCTTTGCTGCTGGGGGTCCTTAGGGGCCAACTCACCTTCTTGTTACCTTCTACTAAGCCCCATACAACTGGATTGGTAAGAGTTGTCAGGGGCCACACCCGCTTTTTACACCACTCTGCAAACGCGCCTCCTGGCACACTGCTGCTTGGGGGATGAAGTCCACTTTAGTCCTGAGGTCCTCAGGACACAAGGGTACCTCCTTGCCACAATGTGTGGGGCTTACTGGAGGTACCTGGCGGGCTAGTTGGCCCCTAAGAGCTCCCACCAGCGTAGGGGACTTCATCCCCTAACCTGGAACACACCAGGTGGCACATTTGCAGAGTGGGGGAGGGCCTCCTGCAAGTTGCTGGTTTCTTTTTTTTACTTTTAGGAAGAGGGTTGTGGCCCCCCTTCCCTTGACTCTTTTGGGCCCCAGGGACCCATAGCCTCAAGGGCCTGAGTCTTTTTTCTTTTATTAGAAAAGGGGGGGCACAAGGCCACCCTCCTGAGGTCAAATTTTGCCCCAGGAACCCCATACCCCGGGTTCGGCCTTGTTTTTTTTTGTTTTTTTATTAAAAAGGGGAGGGGGCCGAGTGGCTCCCCCATCGGGCCATTTTTTGGCCCCGTAGAACCCATCCCCCAGGGCATGACCTCACGTTGGGGGCTGCGCAGGCAGCCACAATGCCCCCTGCGGAGCCACCATTGCTTTTGGACAAAGGGAGCTGCAAACATGCAGCTCCCTTTGCCCAAAAGCAATTCTGCTTCACTTCATGGAAGCAAGACCACTTTTCCTGCTCTCGCTTCCATGAAGCGAAGCAGATGTTTGCTATGGCAGGGTAGGAGCAGTGCTTCCGCCCTGCCATAGCAAACTGCAATGCCCCGGGGGTGGGCACCCCGGGACATAGCTGGAGCCGGCGCTGGGGTGGCGGTCCCCAGGGCCATCGAGGGCTCCACAAGGGGGGCTACGCGGCCCTCCTCTAACAGATTTAAAGCCGCGGGGAGGTGGTGGTCCCCAGGTGTTAATTAAGTAATGGCCCGGGGAGGTGGCGCTCCCCGGGCCAGTGTGGGGGGGCAGGGGCCCCCCACACTTAATTAAATAAATTAAAACCCTGGGGAGATGGCGGTCCCCGGGGCTTGGGGCGCGCCAGAGGCCCCCCACCTATTTCATTAATAAATGCCTTGGGGAGTTGGGGGTCTCCAGGGCAGTGTGGGGGGCAGGAGCCCCCCACACCTTTTTAAATAAATTAAAACCCTGGGGAGATGGCGGTCCCCGGGGCTTAGGCCCGCGCCCGAGGCCCCCACCTATTTAATTAATACATGCCCTGGGGAGGTGGTGATCCCCAGGGCAGTGTGGGGGCAGGAGCCCCCCACACAATTTTAAATAAATTAAAGCCCCGGGGCAGTGGCGGTCCCCAGGGCTTTGGGGCTCACGAGGCCCCCCACTCATAATTAATTAAAGCCCCAGGGAGGTATCAGTCCTAGGGCAGTGTGGGCGGGCAGGAGCCCACCGCACCTTTTGAAATAAATTAAAACCCCAGGGAGGTGGCGGTTCCCGGGGGCTTGGGGGGCTTGGGGGGCCTGCGAGGCCCCCCACCCTTAATAATTAAAGCCACAGGGAGGTGGCGGTCCCCAGGGCAGCAGGGGAAGCCCCTGCATATCATTACCATAGTCCCAATGAGGTGGTGGTCCCCGGGGCTGTGGGGCCCCGTGGGCCCCCGCATCAAAATTCAGCATTGCCCCCAGGACCTGGCCCACCCGATGGCTTCAAGAAAACAAATCGCGAAGCCCGTGCTTCGTTTTAAAAAAAGAATGTTAGTGGGATTCGCGTACCCTACACGAATCTGGACAAAATATATATTTTGTAATGCTTTTTTGGGCCCTAGGGGTCCCTGCGGGACTCCCTGAGCAGCCCTAGCGGGTCAGGGTGTTCCTATCCTGCTCCGCTCTTTTCTTCTTTTTTCACCTTTTTCTTGTGACTCGGTTCAACCGAGTCACAAGATGTCTGCCAACACTTCCTGGTTTGAAGTGTTGGCAGCCAATCAGAGTCAAGCTTGTGATCGGTAGGGTTTGCAGGTCCACCGAGATCACCAGATACTAATATTTTTTGAAATATCAAATTTGCAGGAACTACTGAACGGATTTACATCATTTAAATCAAAGAGTGCACCCTGGACAAAGAGCTACCTTTGTGCCAAATTTGGTGTAAGTCCGTTTAGCAGTTCAGGCTGTAGCTGCAACAAACGTCCTCCCCTGCTTAAAGAATCACCCCAAAACTTTCAGGACAGGAGCTGACCGGAGCGGCCCATTCGTTTTGAATATTTTATGAAGATTCATCAAATGGCGCAAAAGATATTGGCAAATCAAAAAACGCTTTATGAATAGAAACAAGGTCTTAACTGGCGACCACCAGTAGGTAATATATAGGCAACCCCTTTGCTTTTATTTATTTCATGTTGGCTTGGATAGTATGTTACCAATCCAACTGTAATATTGCACCTGGTGTGGTAAAAGGCACATATATATATATATATACTAGCGGCCCGTCCCGACGTTGTCCGGGTATGAAATAGAATGTGTGTAATGTGTGTATTTGGCAAGGGCAATTTATTTTAAAATCTCGCGGTAGACAAAAATTTTTGTTTCATTAGAATTGGGACGGAGAAGGCCCAGCTGCAGCCCTGGTTGACGTTAGCAGGCGCGTGTAATTGGTGTGGTGATCCGCCACCTGAGCCCGCCTACAGCCCTGGTTGATGTAGGCAGGCGCGTGTAATGTCGTTGAATGAGAGAGTTATCAGCCGCGGGAAAATCCATTTAATGAGAGAGTTGAGTGACAGCGAGTAGGAGAGACTGCAGTAATTGTCCCCGCAGACACGCTCATTTGCGTGTTCCCCCGCTTGAGTCCCAGATGCAGGCCTGTTTGATGTTAGCAGGCGCGTGTTCCCCCGCTTGAGGCCCAGCTGCAGCCCTGGTTGATGTTATCAGGCGCGTGTAATTAGTGTACTGATCCGCCGCCTGAGCCCGGCTAGAGCCCTGGTTGATGGTAGCAGGCGCATGTAATGTCGTTGAATGAGAGAGTTCAGTAACAGCGCGCAGGAGAGGCTGCAGTAACGTTACTTACCACGCCTCCAGCTGAACGCGTTTGTCACGACCCAGCACACGGCCACAGCAGACGATCTTCTGATTAATGTACGACCCACATGGCATGAAGGGCGGAAGGTAGCACACGCCCCCAGCGCTTCTCACGCCCCCAGCGTGCCCCTCGATGCGGCGCAATTGCGTTCACATGGCATGAAGGCCTGACACACGCCCCCAGCGTTTCTCTCACCCCCAGCGTTTCATGCCCCCAGCGTGCCCCTTGATGCTGCGCAGCAACGTAATTGGCACTTGTATGTATGACTCACATGGCATGAAGGGCGGACACACGCCCCCAGCGTTTGTCACGCCCCCAGCATTTGTCACGCCCCCAGCACACACCCACAGCCCACGATATGATGGCCGTACCACACGCCCCCAGCGTTAGTCACACCCCCAGCCCACACCCCCAGCGTGCCCCTTGATGCTGCGCAGCAACGTAATTGGCGCTTGTATGTATGACTCACATGGCATGAAGGGCGGACACACGCCCCCAGCATTTGTCACGCACATGCCCACAGCCCACGATATGATGGCTGTACCACACGCCCCCAGCATTAGTCACGCCCCCAGCCCATGCCCACAGCACAACGCAGACACGCCCACAAGGGTCTACTTTGCTGGCACGGTTCTTTTACCTTTTAAATGTATATGGTGGCAGCCTGCATAGCCTATGTCCTTCTGTTGCAACTGCCCTTTCCAACGCTGTATTGGGTGTTGTGATTAGTGCTGTGGTTACTGAGATTACCCGCCTCAAAGGTTTGGGCTCTCTCTTTATAATATTAGTATGAATATATCTATCTATATATATATATATATATATATATATATATATATATATATATATATATATATATATATATATATATATATATATATATATATATATATATATATATATATATATATATATATATATATATATATATATATAGGAACCACAACATCCAGCTCCCACAGAGGCATCCATGGAAGAAGGCACGGACTCGAGGTAGTCAGGATACAGCATCTGATTTATTGGATCAAGTCACCCTCAATCTCAAAGGTAACAGAGGGACGTGTTTCGGCTTACTGGAAGCCTTTGTCAATCACTTCCCAAAGTTTCATGGCGATCGGATGAATGGTGTTTTAATTCTATTCATTTATTCGAGTGCTTGTGGATACACAATTTGTTGTTTTTTCCGTCTGGTGCGTACATCAGTATTCAAAAGATTATGAGGGCCCTGTGGGGCAGATATTTAAAAAAAAATGTATGCCAGAAACCTCCGCGGGAGTGTACTTAACAACTTCCCACAGTTTCATGGCGATCGGATGAATGGTGTAGAAATGCATAAAGAACAAACAGACAGACAGACAGACATACTTTCTTTTATATATGTATATAGAAGATATAGGGAGAGGGGTCACCCAACACACCTTTTTTTCTGCTTTGCGGGTAAATTCCCAAAACCACTTTTTTACATTTAAACCCTCCTTTTACCTCCACCAACCCCTTAACCCTAAAATCACTCTTACCTCCCTTTACCTCTACCAGAGTGAAATGTGGTCCAGAGTAATTATGAGTGGCTGAGATTATTTCAAGCATTCCACCCAGCACATTTATTGTTTTTCCTGGAACCTCATTGAATACCACTAAACTTCCCTCACAGACTACAGAATATTCACACACACACACACGGCCAGTCACGTATTCACATGGCTTTAAGTGGGCTGGGTCCTGCCGGTGGTGAGCACCAGCAGTTCTAAAAAGAAAGCGCCGAGAGGAGTCCCTCTTGGGCTCTTTATTTTTGCTCTCACCCTTGGGATGAAAAATAAAATCTTAACTCTGCTGCAGTACCACCCTTCACTGCCTTTGAGGTAACTTCCTACAGAACTCGTTATAGTTCTTTAAGTTATATCATTTCAGAACTGAGGCATTTTCAATATTCTATACAACAAAGCCACAATTGTTGCTTATTTATCTCATGCAACTAACATCCATTGGCAAAGCCAATAGTCTTGCTTGCTGTAGGTCTAATTTTACGTGTATTATATATCTGGATGCAATAACAGAAGCAGGAAATTACCAGTCGGGCGGCACACTATGCTAAGCACAGATTTTTAACTTACTTTTTAAGCCATGGCCTAATTACATCGGCCACGCTCCTTTGAGAGAACCCTCCAGTTTGTTCATTCCACTTAAAGCCCTGCATATTCATGCCTTCTTTTACCTGAAATAAAACAGAAGAGCATTGAGACTTGGCCACGCCAAGAGTCAGGGGCGTTCTTTATAAGTACCTAGTGATACTAACAGGAACAATGGAAATGTAGACATTAAACACGTCTGCCGCCCCCTAAATAGTACCGTTCTAGCAAATGCTGAGCTCACGCAGGACTAGCTGCGTCCCTGTGCGGTCGCATTCCACCTTTGTGTTTGATGCGTGCGTTGCGTGCCCACGTCGCGTGGAAAGTGGAAACATCAGCGCGAGCCCACCCAAGTGCACTGATAAAGACTCTGAGCTCGAGGGATATTCGAGGCCATCCTCACCTTGCTGCATGAGCTGAACAGCGGTATTAGACCTCACGAAATTGCCCTAATTAATTCATGGATTTCACGAAATTGCCCTAATGAATTCATGGATTTTCTGCCGATACTGGAGGTCGGAAGTTGGCATATGCTGCGTCTTGGCAACCTTGCTGCTGTCTGCTGGCATTGGTATTCAGGGTACTTATCGAAAGTACTTCCACAGAGTGGCATTAGCTAATGCGCCCTTCAAAGCAGCTGCGCCCAACATATTTATGATTAAATTCCATGGAAACAATGGCAGCACTTTTGATTTCTTTCCTTGGTTTCCTCCTCGGGGTCTGTGGCAGCGGAGAGCAGTTTGCGTTGGCAATGAAAATATGCCTGGGATGTGGATACAGGACAGCCTGGCACTGGCACTGGCTCTTGATAACATAGAAGCAGGTCAGACTGCTTGACGTCAGTCAAAGAAAAGACACCGCCCAATGTCAGTATATTAAATTATTGCTGATCAATAAATAGACAATACCCACTTCACGATTTGAAACTACAGCATCCTGTCAGGAATAATCCCCCCACTCAGAATGTGCAACTGCTGCTTGCTAGTAGTCAAGAGACCACGCTACTGCAGTACCAGAAACTACTGCTTGTTAAAAGACAGCAGAAACCACCCCATTGCCAATGTGGCACTATTGTTTACTCTTAGTCAGCAGCCCTGAGCCTACACCCCACTGCAGTATTTGATATTACAGCCTGCTATGTGTCCACAGCGATCACCCCACTTCAGCATGCGGAACTGCCGCTTGCCCGTAGTCAAAAGTCCACACTACAACAGAATGTGAAACTACTGCTTCTCAAAAGATAGAATAAACCACCCCACTTCCTTTATGTGACACAATTGCTAGCCACCAGTCCGCCCCCAACACCCCACTTCAGTATTTTAATGTATTGCACAGAGACTACCCTAAGTCAGTATGTTAAACTACTGCTCCCACCCAACTTCACTATTTAATGTACTGCTCACCATCATGACGTAGTCAGTACCCCACTTTACTATGTGAACGTACTGTGTACCATCAGCAACAGAAGCCACCCCTTTTCAGTATGTATAAGTACTGCTTGTTGTCAGTCAGCAGACCAGCTCACCTCAGTATGTGACATTACTGCTTGCCACAACAAAGACACCCAACTTCAGTATGTGTAAACACTTTGTGGCTTCAGTCAGAGCCCCCTGACGTATGTGGAACCGCTACTGCCACAATAAACCAGACACGTCCCTGCTTTAGTATGTGAAGCTACTGTCCACCCAGTCAGCTGAAACCACCCACTTGAATATATGAAAATATTGCTAGTCGCGAGAAATGCCACCACGAATGTAAGTGAAAATACCGCTTGCAAGGAGGCAGCAATTACCACCCCACTTCATTACATGAAACTACTGTTTGCCACAAGACAGCAGACACAACGCCACTTTAGTATGTGAGAATACTTCGTGCCTGCAGTCAATAAACATCATGCAACTTCAGTATGCAAAACTACTTGTCAGTAGTCGGCAGCAACCACTCCATTTCCGTGTTTGAAACAAATGCTTGCCTCAAAACACCACTAAACTTCAGTAAATCAAACGTTGTTCACGGGCTCATGTTTTTATTAGAATTTCTGATTTTTGTGTTTCTTTGTTATTGCGAATGTGTAGACAATAATTGTACAGCATCAGGTTCGGATTGATATTGTATGAGTGGTTGTGATTTTTATGTCTATTATCTTTATGCTAGTCTGCCAAACTCTAGCTTTCGAATTGTAAAGAATTCGCTTGCCATGCTTCAACAATGTAAAGGCAAATAAAGGTTTATTTGACAAAGATGCTATACGGTGGGTACAACAGGAGCATCCAACCCAGCCAGCTCCTAGAGCTATACCCAGATAACCTTCTTGTACAATAGCCAACATTTTCTCCCTGATAATCACTGGGGACCAATTTCCCCCGCAACAACCAATTCTCTTCAATTGACAACTCAGCTTCAATCTTTCATTATAGTTAAAAACACAAAAACAATCTTATTTTCCTCCCTCATGCTCTCTCTGTCTCTCTCCCTTTCCTCTCTCGTGCTTTCTCTGTCTCTCTCTCTCTCTCTGACCACCTTTCATCGATAGATGCATCATTTGCTTTTACTGATCTCCTTTCACGGCACCCCTTCACCTTTTCTCATTAACATAACAATATACAGACTATGAGATACCTACCAAAAAACATTCCTCATCTTCCTGCATACTTCTATACTTGCATAATGAAACTCCAACAACAGGAAGACGAGATAAACCATTTCCTTCTTGTTCTTTATTCCAGGTACTACATAACATCAAAATGAAATCTAGGTGGTTTGCTCACCTTTAATATTGCTCTACTCGAATACACATTTGCTCTATTAAATGGTATCAGCAGATTTGTACTATGAACTCAGGGCAAACTTAGTTCCTCAAACATACGTTTTAAACTTCTCTGCAGCCCGGGAACACACCATCTTTTTTCTCAGTTACAGAATATTGATGTTCTTGAACCCTTAAATTATACCACCAAGAAGATATTGTGCACTCTTCAAGGAACATAGGTCAGAGGAACCGACTATAAGTAAAATAGATTTCTGTGCCTGGATTTCACATTTCAACCCACCCCTCGAGCAGAAGGATTAACCCATAAGCCAACTAGCCAACATGGTCAAAAGGAGAATCCAAGTATTTCAAAATTAGCAAAGGTGTGACATGCCAGGACTAAAAACCGCAAACACTCTAGACCTTAAAGAAGACGAGTGATTATTGGCTCGCTCTTGAATTTCTATTCGGACTCAGTTTTCTGACTCCCAATCAACAGGCAATATAGTATCTTACTCTTCCCAAAACTCATTGCCACACTATACTGTGCGAGAGTGTTTCCAGGTATAGGTCCTGGAAGATCCTGACAGAAGAGCTACATATTCGCATAGAAGAATTCAGGTCACTGACTCCCATTGGAAGAAATGTTTTCATAATCAAATGTTTTGTACTAATAACAAAATTAACCTGCAACACCCAAATGTATTTACAGTGCACTTTTCATGAATTACCTGACTGCAGTTAACATATGCCTTACATTAAAATGACCAACATTAGCTTTCTATGTGTTCTTTGTCGAGTATATTCCTTTTTTAATTTCGGGAGAAAAGTTGTACCAGGAGCCTTGAGCGATGTGTCTTTATAGATGCTATCTCAAGTGAATGTTAGGTTTACACAAACCTGGAAGAATCCACTAACGAGATGTTGGGGAGAGGACGTTTTGGAACAAGAGTATCCTATTGTGTGCAGATATTGGAGTTGAAGGACGTTTAGTAGAGATTTCATTGTAATCTAACTTGTATAAGTAATGTGGCTACCTTATTGGAATGTGTTTTAGCCTGATTGGGTCCCTTCATAAGAATTGTGTGTAGGTGTAGCAAATTGATGAAAATGCCCTTTTAAACTATTGAAATGTGGACTTGAACTCCGATGTCTTTTCCGATTCTTTTAGAGGTGATGCCTTTTTCTCTTGTCTGAAAGAGTTAGACTCTTGGTCAACTACCTTCCCCACTTGCTTTTCATGATGACACCTTCAGCTTCACCTCTTTCAAACGTTCTCAGTCTTTTCTAGCTTAGCTGAGAAGTGATTTCACTTCATAGGAAACTGGGTGTGCTTTGATTTATTTTGTGAAAACTTTATATCAGCTTGTTTTTGCACTTAAGATTTTTAATTACTTTGAATTACATTGACTAGTACATTAATATATTGCCTATTGATTTACAAATAATTTGATGATTTGAATTTGTCACTTTACTAATCGTTTAATAAACCTTCATGGTTTGCTAATCTAATACTCTCTGTCATATTTGTGGGGCCAAATGTCTAACTAAAGGTCCATATGCCTGCGTGCAGCTTGTACTTGAGTTTGCACCAGAAATGTTCCAGGTGTAAAGTACTGCATCAACACTGTCTTGGGAAAGATATCCAGCACCAACGACTATGCATTAAACATAGCAAAGGGCAGGGAGCACTTGGTTAATCCAAAGCATACAATAACCCCATTGTACAGGGAAACATCTAAATTTCAACATGCCCCAAAGACAGAGGCAGCAAGAATAGGACACACAGAATAGGACACTACTCTGCCAGATAGGATGATAGGACTTTAAGGTATGACTTGAAGTTTTTGATATCATTGACTTACCACAGCATTGTGTTTGCTGAGGTCCCAAGAGGCAATAGCCTCCTGCGTTCAGGTGGTCCCCCACACCTGTCTTAAAAGGTGCTGCGCACAACCATTGTCAGATACTGCTACACCTGAATCAGGAGAGGAACCTTTAGTCTCTTCTAGTTTCTGTATGTAGGGATAACATGTTAGACCTGTAATAGGGGGAGTAAAGGAAGGGGTGTTGGACTGTTCTAAAGATCTTAGAAATAAACAGAAAGCACCTATCAGCCTCAAAAGTAGTGATATGTGCCTCACAGATCCAAGCAATGCTTTATGGATCACCACACCCCTGCACTATCCCTGCTGTGACTAGGGCAGTCCTCGGCGCTCAGCGCTACGGTACACCCGGTGGAAGGCTGAACTCACACTTCCAACACCTTTGTGGCAGGGTACATGGATAGGAGCAGTGGCGAAGCTGGAGGGGTTCCAAAAATGGGATCTTATTGGTATCACTCAGATTGGTGATGTTTGGAAGGGAGGTCAACTTCGTCCCTTTCAAGATCTGCAGAACACGCGCTCCCTTAACAGCACACAGTTTTATAAGTACTTACAGGTCATTACGATGTGCATCCCCTGGAATACCACTCTTCCTGAATTCAGCCCTTTGGAGGCCCAACTCCTTCTGGGAGAGCTGGGGAGGGGTGTCCCAGATGGATCACTGACTAAATATCGAGGGGCAAAATATAGACTCCCAAAATATAGATTCCAAAATATCGACAGACAAAATATCGAATTCCTATCTACAAACAGGTAAGTACCAAAATATCGAACCCAAAATATCGTTTATATATATATACTTTGTAAAAATATCGAATTTCTTAAAAATAATGTAAAATTATAAAAAAATTATAAATAAATTATAAATAAATAGCTAAAATATACTTAAAAATACACCTGGAGGTTGCGAAGTTATAACATACCCGCACACCTCCCTTTGGGGAGTTCCCAAACTACGCCGGTGGGACGCGGCAGCGAATTCCAGAGACTGGATGGTTTTTGCAGGGGCACGTGATCAGCTGACATGGATGACCCTTAAAGGGAGGTGTGCGGGTATGTTATAACTTCGCAACCTCCAGGTGTTAAGTACGAACACAAAGTGAGTGAGTAAAAGGATACACCCCTGCTAGCCCTGATGAAGTTGCGGCGAAACACAAGCAACGAAACATGTTGGCAATGAGATATTAGGTTTGGTATAAATAAGAACCAATTTTAGTGTGAAAGTCTTGCAGCCCAGAATAAAATTGGAGTGGCCAGCAAGCCTTTCAATTTTAAAGGGGGAGAATCACACTTATTATTTCTCACTGTGGGGTTTCTTGAGTGATGTGTGCACGAGTGAGCACTATTTCTTTGTGTCTCTCCAGAAGGGGAACAAATTGTGGTTTCCTTTCGTTCTTTTTTTCCCCCTTTTTCTCCTCCTCACTATTGAGAGAGAGTTACCGATGATGATAAGAGGGTAAACTGGTAATTATCTGCCAGCAACCCCGTTCGGCGGTTCTACCGTGAGGTACTCTCTCTCTTTCCCTACACTTTTTTTCAGTTAAGGAAAGCTGGGGATTAGAGCTGGTAGTGGACATGTTGTATGTGTGTTTTTCTAAGTATGACACCGTGACCTATATGAAGAATTGAATTTATATAGATAAGGGAAAGAAATATTATTAAAAACCCTAATGTGTCACGTCTAAAACAATTGAGTGTCTACAAGATGGGGCCCTGCATTGTTGATAGTAGTCTGAGTGAGGGGCGGCCCCTTCCCCTTTTTTTCCCCCTTGACTCCTAGTAGTTTGAGGCTTTTTTAAATACACCATATAACGGAGTTAATGGCAAAGTAAATAAATATGAACTTTAAAAAAATATGATTTTCGAATTACATGTATTTTCTTCGTATAGGAAATATCCCTTATAATCCATAAATCACTAAATATACAATAACATTAAAGGTTTATCCATAGGCGGAAGTTGGAAAAGCAACATCAGGCTCACTCGATGCTTAGTAACACCTAGATACACCGGGTAGGAAGTTTTAGATGCCCACCACGACTCCTAAGCAAATAGTATCCCAGCAATAACCTTGACGTCTCCAAGATGAAGCTTCATAGACAACCGGTAAGAGGTTTCCAAACCTCACCCCCATGAGTTGATGTCTGTAGCAGTTTTGGGAGCGCACAACTGGTCAATTGGTAACATCTGAGTGTGAGTGTTTTTGAGTAGCATTTCAATGTGGCAGTCGAATTAAGAATTAGACTATTTCTTAGTATATGAAATGATCATTAAATCTTGAACGCCAAGACATTTTTTTCTGTCACCAACCGGTGAATGGAAAGTGTATTTCAAGTGCCCTAGTTGCCAGAACTTTGGTAAGCTTTAATATGTCCTGTGCACATTGTATACTGAGTAGTCTTGGCATATATTTTGAGCTCCAAGCTTAGCCAAATGAGATTAAAAAAATTGAAAGTGTAGTCCGTAAAGGACACTGAAGGTCAGACATGGTGCAAAAAGGATACTAATCACGAGAGTCTTCGTATAACTTGGAGCTCATTATCTTCACATTAGTACTTGATTCTGCAGGATTTGACTCCAAACATGCCAATAATCCATTCCTTTTGTAAAGTAAAATGAAGTAGCTATAATTTTTAAAGTCCTAGTTACCTCAATTAATAATTTGCCCACCCATTTGTCATGGTATGACACATCTGGAGAGCAGGGGAATCTCCTGGATTTTGAATGGTAGAGTTTGCTCCTGGGTAGTATAGCCAATGTGTACCCAAGATATTAGTGCTCAACCAGGTAGATCATGTTACTCCTAAACATGGATACATGGTGTATCTATTGCCTGCAGAAGCTGAAGAATTCTGGAGTAGTCAACTAGAACAGTGTCAGGCTGGATAGTTATGAAAGACCCATGAGTGCTGGTGCAGACTACTCAGAAGGTTAGATCACGGTCAGTTGAGGTGCGCGGGAGGTAAACAAAATCTCAGACAACAAGGAATTGTTAAGGGGCAGAACAAGTCACTCTTTCCACCATGTATGCACATCAAAAGTGAATGTATTGATGTTTGCCATGGTGAAGAACCTCTGATTGTTCACCGCCTACATAGGGTGCGTTCAGAATACACTACAAACAGGCTTACCATACTGATGGATGCCTCTTTTAAGTGGGAGTTGCAAAAACAAGTTGCGGTGATGCTCGTCCATTCCTATTGATAATCTCAGCTAGAACTCTTCTCCCCAGGGGGTGGTATAGGTGTGGCTTAGTGGCTAGAGTGGTTGACTATAAAACATGGGAAACCAGGTTTAATTTCTGGCTTAGGCTCAGCATCCTGTGATTTTGGACAAATCACTTGGTCGTTCTGTTACTAAAAAAAAATCAAGGAAAAAATAAATGTGTAATGTAGTTTGACTCTATTTTAAGTGCTCTAAGGCCCTTGGGACAGGTCGGCACAATGAAAAAATCCAAACGATTGTGATTACTTCATCTCATGCAAAGTCATGGAAACTGTTTGTCTTTGTCAATGGTTGTTTTGTTTTGACATAGTGTTTGTAAAACATTATCACTGAGGAAGGTGCCAAGCCTTTTCCTTTATATCTATATATGAAACACTGGCTAAAAGTGAAAGCAAACAAATTTATCGGCACACATTGCCATTCTAGTCCCTGAAGTGCAAGGAACAACTTTGTGTGCATATGTGATCTTTGTTAAAAAGTGGAACGTCATCAATCACAATGAAGTCAGTCAATGTAGACCTGGGATGTCCTCTTTCCCCATGCTGTATGCTACCGTGGGTATAATAAAAATGTGGATGACACAACAGCAGATCAATGGATGGAGAAGGCTGACTAGAAGTTCATATCAGTGTAATACACAATTTTATACACAATTTTAGTTTAAAAAAAGGCCTTGGCTGACTACAGATCTCATTATAGGAAATCTACATGTAGTAGAGCATTGGTACTCACAAACTTTCTCTCGGGGGCCAAATTTACAGTGTGGTTTGAGAGCCGCAACAGTGAGGGCGGGGTCTGTGGGGGAGGGGCGGGGCTAGAGCAACAAAAGAAACTGTGACCATTAGGTTGAACACAGATCCCTGCAGCGGAGGCCTTCGTCCACTGAGCCACCAGACCAGGCATACACACATCTCTCTCTCTCTTTCTCTCTCTCTCTCTCTCTATTTATCTCTCTCTCTGTCTCCCTCTGTCTCACTCCCTCTCTCTCTCCCTCTCTCTCCCCCTGTCTCCCTCTGTCTCACTCACTCTGACTGTCTCACTCCCTCTCTCTGTCTCCCTCTCTCTCTCTCGCTCTCTTTCTGTCTCCCTCTCTCTCCTTCCCTCTCCCTCACTCTGTCTCCCTCACTCTGTCTCCCTCTGTCTGTCTGTCTCCCTCCATCTGTCTCCCTCCTCCCTCTATCGCCCTCCTCCCTCTGTCGCCCTCCTCCCACTGTCTGTCTCCCTCCCTCTGTCTGTCTCTCTCTGTCTCTGTCCCTCTGTCTCCCTCCCTCTGTCTCTGTCCCTGTGTCTCCCTTCCTCTGTCTCCCTCCCTCAGTCTCCCTCTGTCTGTCACCCTCTGTCTGTCACCCTCAATCTTCCTCCCTCTGTCTGCCTCCCTCTGTCTGCCTCCCTCTGTGTGCCTCCCTCTGTCTGCCTCCCTCTGTCTGTCTCCCTCTGTCTGTCACCCTCTGTCTCCATCCCACTCCCTTTCTCTGTCTCCCTCCCTCTCTCTTTCTCTGTCTCCCTCCCTCTGTCACCCTCTTTCTGTCTCCCCCTGTCTCCCTCTCTCTGTCTTCCTCTGTCTCCCTCCCTCTGTCTCCCTCCCCCCTCTGTCTCCCTCCTCCCTCTGTCTCCCCCTCTGTCTCCTCCCTCTGTCTTCCTCCCTCTGTCTGTCTCCCTCTGTCTGTCTCCCTCTCTCTGTCTCCCACTCTCTGTCTCCCTCCTCCCTCTGTCTGTCTCCCTCTCTCTGGCTCCCTCCTCCCTCTGTCTGTCTCCCTCACTCTGTCTCCATCTGTCTATCTCCCTCCCTCGGTCTGTCACCCTCTCCCTCTCTCTGTCTCCCTCCTTCCTCTGTCTTCCTTCTCCCTTTCCCTTTCTCTGCCTCCCTTTCTCTGTCTCCCTCTCCCTCCTTTTCCCTCACTCCCTCTCCCTACCTCCCTCCCTTTACCTCCCTCCCTCTGTCTCCCTTCCTTTCCTTCCCTCCCTCTCCCTCTGTCTCCCTCCCTTTCCCTCCCTCCCTCCCTCTACCTCCCTCTGTCATCTCACCCTGCCTCTGTGTGCCCGGGCTGAGACAGCTACCCGGGCACACACAGCCGCACCTGAGCACTTCACACGTCTTTAAAAGACCATTTGCATGTTAATGAGGCTTGGTTGTATTTCACCTCTTCATAGCGCCCCTGGAGCTCCACTCTGACTATCACTGGTCGCCTGGCCCCCACAGAGCAGCAGTCTCTTTCAGAGTCACGCTGCTGCAACCGCCAGTGTTTGCAGACACTCTTACATTTTTTTTTTTAAACACGGGTACTATGTCTGAAAGGTCCACGGGCCGCCAAGGAAGGCTTGCCGGGCTACTGGCGCCCCTCGGGCCGTACTATGAGTACCCGTGTAGTAGAGCATCATCAAATTTGCAAAAGATATTTAGACCACTTTATTTACGTCATAGAATATATTTGATATTGATATTCTGACATGCATCAGTAGTGAGATCTATCTCCTTACAATTTTTAAATAATATTCCAAAATATCAGTGAGGGTTCCAAGCACTCAATACATTTTACTTTGCATTGTTGTATCACTGTATTATCATCCTTCTTTCTCTAAACTTTTTGAGGAAAATGTTTAACAAATTGTGTATCCGTGGATTTACCTACAATTCATATATGTTAAAGTTAGTACCACTTGTGAAAACTAAATGGGATTGATAATGTTTTAGGTAGGGGTTCGGGGTTCTACTTGGAAAACTCTGTGGGATTCAACATTAGATCTGTAGAATACTTGCTTGAGCTTAATACACAAAGGGGCAGATGTACGACGTGAATTTGCATGCTCAAACGTGTTTGCGAACCCGTTTGTGCATGCAAAATCACTGTTGGCCATGTACAATTCCTAAATAGTGAGTCGCAATTTATTTGCGACTCGCTATTTAGGAATTGCGAGTCGCAATTAGGAAGGAGCATTCCCTTCCTAATTGCATCCGCTATGTGTGAATGTTTTGTGACCACAATTGCGGTCACAAAACACTCGCAAATTACCACCGTCTTCAAGAGGGTGGTCATGCACTCGCAATTTGGAAGGGGTTCCCAGGGGACCCCTTCCACTTTGTGACTGCCTCTCTAAAATATTTTTAAGGGCAGACAGTGGTCCCAGGGACCACTGCCGGTCCTTAAAAAATGAAACAAAAACGTTTCATAAAAAAAAAAAAGCATCCAGTTTTCCTTTAAGGAAAACGTGCTGCATTAAAAAAAAGCTGCTTTACTAATAAGCAGTCCTAGACATGGTGGTCTGCTGAGCCCAGCAGGCCACCATCCCTGGGAGGGCTGGCATTCCCAATGGGCTTGCAAATTGCGAGAGGCTCATTAATATTAATGAGCCTTGCAATTTTACGACCTCATTGGGAATCACAACACAGTGTCATTACACTTTTGTACATTTCATTTAGCGCCTAGCAAATTTGCGACTCACAATGAGTTGCAAATTGCGAGGCGCTAAATGAAAGGGTCGTACATCTGGCCCCCTATATCTGTAAATGTTATGCATCAGTGTAGGTTTTTCTGATGGGCCGAAAAACAGCATCACTAAGTAAAGCACCCGGGCTAGATAGAATCCCCGGGGACCTGTATAGAAATGAACAGGTAGTGTGGGCTCCATACCTTCAAACATTATTTAATGCAATTCTTTATTGCTTGCCAGCCCCCCCTACGTGGGCTGGCGCAGAGATTTATACCTATCTATAAAAAAAGGTGCCCCATTGAACCTGCAAATTATATGCCAATTAGCCTTATTGATGTAACACAAACATTTTTTGCTAGAGTGTTACTGGGAAGACTCAAGGAATGGATGGAAGACCTTAATGTCTTAACTCCTTTGCAAGCAGGCTTCAGATGCAAAACATCTACCATCGATCAGCTATTTAGGTTACAACTGATCTATTGGAAGCATGTAGTTCTGGAGGGTGGGAGCTTGTACCTTACCTTCGTGGACCTTAAATCAGCGTTCGATATGGTGGACCGTGACCAGCTGTGGGGTATCATGCTGGACATGGGTGTCCCACCATATCTCTGTTACCAGCTTGAACGCCTCCATGAGGGAACATTTGCTATAGTAAGGTTCTGCAAGAACGTGAAATTAACGGCTCCTTTCCCCGTTGGAAAGGGGGTGAGGCAGGGTTGTGTGCTCGCGCCAACCTTCTTCTCCCTCTTCCTTAACGGGTTAATTGAAGATCTACTTGCCGTTAAGGACATCAACTCTCCAAAACTAGCCCACCACAAATTTCCTGCATTAATGTTTGCGGATGACACCCTGCTCCTCTCGAAATCATCAATGGGGATGCAGCGTGTGTTAAAGGAATTCAGCCAGTTTTGCAAAAAGAGGAATTTGGTGGTAAATATTAAGAAGACAAAATATATGGACTTCAATGCTAACTCTATAAATTGCCTGCATCCAAGAATGGATGATAGACCATTGGAAAGGGTCCCTATCTTTGACTATTTAGGTCTTACTTCAAATGATAAAATGGGGTGGGGACCTCAAATCAATAAAGCTAACCTAAAGTTAACTCAGGCTATTGGGGGGATTTTAAAAGTCCATAAGAGTTGTGCCTTATAGGTTATAAGCCCGCCGTTAGAAATCTATAAAGTCCAAGCTAGGGGAGCAACCGTATATGGGGCAGAACTGTGGGGATATAGCTTAGCTAATGCCCTTACTGTAACAAAAAACAAATTTATAAGACAAATTCTGAGCCTGCCCCAAAATAACCCCTCGTACCACTAAGGATGGATCTGGATATCCTCCCAATTGCAGACCTAATTTCTTCACGCCCATTGCTATACTGGCCACGGCTGTGGAGTACCCCAGAGTTAGGTCAGTATAGGGAGGAATTAAAAGTGGTAATGTCAATTCTGGGGGCTGGTAGTATACCCTGACTGTCCTTTATTAGGGATTCTTTTTGTGCAATAGGAAGGGAGGACCTATGGACCGTACCTGAGGAATCTTGCCTAGCTTTTACAAAAAAATCTTTAGCTAGTGTCTTGAAAAATTACAAATTGACAAGTATTTTACAGACAGTTAACCCCTCTAGTTTAACCTATGGGTTTTTGGATATTAAGTCCCAATATAAATTGGAGCCGGTGTTGGATTCAATACAACCGCCATTAGCTAAGAAGTTGTTTTTGCAATTTAGATATGGGACTCTCCCGCTTCACGCTTCAACTAATAAGTGGGTGGGCGCTACCCCTCGCCTTTGTCCTGGGTGCCTAGTGGAGGAAGAATTAGTAATTCATGTATTGTTCTTCTGCTTGGCATACAAGCAGGCTAAGTCTAAGTGGGTTATTCAACTCTGCAGAAACCTGGGTATTAGGAATTACATAGAATTTTATAGGATCCTAAAATCCGATACTAACTCAGTTTATGTTGTTGCAATTTCCACATTTCTATTTGCTGTGTGGTGTCAACGAAGGCATTTACTCAAAAATTGATATGATATAAAGTAATACCAGCTCCTACTTGTCATTTGTCCTGATTCTGGACTCTGTAAAAATTAAGCCTGTAAGTGTAGGTATTTGCTGATTAATTCATGCGAGAGATACTAATACCTGCTAACTTGCTGCTATTTCGATCCTGGGCGCTATAAAAACATTGCATGTGAATCATTTAAAAATATATATATTTTTAGTTTAAATTATATTTTTAATATATGTTTTATTAGTCCAAATTTCCCATAATGATGATTTTCATATTTCCACTGCCCAATGGGTGATCTTATATTGCTATGTTTATTAACTAGTGTTCTTTAAGATCTTGTACCTTTTTCTTGACTCGGATTTTAATATGTTGTAAAATTAAATGTGCTTTTATGGGTGTAATTGCCGAAATAACGTTTTTGAAGAAGAAGAAGAAGCATCACTAATATCCAGCACACCTCCACATAGACCTATCACATTCATTCACTATCCAGCCCGCAACATCAGTGGCAAAACATTTTAGAACACAACATCACAAATCTAAGGAAAGGTGTCACATGTCACACTAATAACAATAGCCCCAAATGTGTTCTGTTCAGTAAAGTAAAACCCAAATGTTTGCACAAATATATATGATGCCTAGTGCATAATGGGTATAAGTAATTACAGTTATATATACTCTCTGCGCTTAGGTATTTACGCTACTATAGCAATACTGAAGGTCTTTGGGGACTGGAGTGGACCAGTTAGCCAGTGAGTGACCCTTGCCCTATAAGTCTGAATTCTCTTCAAGATCCAGTGCACCATCTACAAGTCCAACAGAAAATCCTAGTCTACCTAGCAGATAAGACAGTGGCATACCAAGAGCAAAGGCATTGCCAAACTTGAAATAAGCACTGCCATTAGCATCCTAACCGCATCTGTTCTCAGAACTTCCATTTGTTACTCCCCCTTGCAATTCAGGAAGAAAGTGAAGATTCATCTCTTCATAAACTATCCCCTCACTGTTAGTAACCCTACCATCTCTCTGCCTCACTGTCAATCTTTTCAACAATGGCGCTTGCCCTTTTGTTCAGCGCTCTGTTGTTTACTACCTGTTTGCACTGTGTAAACACCTACACATACATACAGTGTTTTAACAGGTAATCATTTCAAATAGGGAAATATTGAACGAACATGAGCATTAACAAATTCTGTCACCAGCGGAAATGATTTCTCTAAGGAGTGGCTAATGATTGATTAGGAATCGACATACATCTTTCCTCTACCTCAAAATTAGATTTGGTCAGCAAAGGGATCTAAGGTTTAAGTGGACCCAAACCTGTAGCCAGACATCTATCCATCCTTTTTCCATCATTTCCTTCCACTGACACTCTTCGAATGCCTACTTGTGTACTGTCTTTACCTATGTTTTGTGGGACAGTGTCTGTGTGCCTGAATGTTTGTTGGCTGCATCTTAGTTTCAGTGTGTTGGTTAATGGATATGGGTACTTGACTTGCCCTGGCATCTTTCTAACAGCCTGCCATTTCTGTACTTCTTATTGCCCTGATTAATATCTCGAGCCCTCTTTTTCTCCCTCTTTCCTCCTCTTGCAGTCTGTTCTCCTTTCCTGTGCCCTTCTTCTTGGACAAGCACATACATAATGTTGCTTATCGACTGCTGCTTGCTCCCATACTGGCAAAGATCATGATTTCATTAGACTCCTCCCTTGCTCACTCACTCTTATTTCATTCTTTCTACTCTCCTGTCACATCTAGAACGTCTATTCGGCATTCCAAATAGCATAAGGTGGTATTCAAGCAATCAACATAACACAGCATGTGGTTTGTTTGGATGGGTGATTGTGTGCAAGGTGATTTATGTGTATGGTTGCCTGTATGCAGAGTGCATGTTTATCTGCTGATCTATGAGCATTCATGCATGTAGGTGTTGTCTTATGGATGTATATGCATTTATCATTTATGTCAATGAATGTGTGGATATGTTTGTACATCCCCCACATAAAAGTCAAACATGTTGACGTTTCCAGTAAAACTACCTGACGGTTTAACAATGTTTTCAATGGGTTGTTTTTCTGTTGCTTCCCTGGTGCTCCAGGGTTGGCTCAATATTATACTCCTTGGTGGATTAACAGTGCCTCTAATGAGTTGCTCCTCTGTAGATGCCGTAAAAAACCCTTGATGATTTAACAGTGTCGCCAACTGTTTAATTTTTGTTACGCTATCAAGTAGACGGCATGTAGTACTCCAGGATGTTTAAAGAGCACCCACAATTGGTTGCTCCTCTATCACTCCCTGATGATCTCTATAAAATACTCGTTGGTGCTGTAACAGTTTCTTAAAGGATTTGGCTATTCTGATGCTACTGAATGAGCTTCATATACTACCCCGCAGTGATGCACATATCTACAACTCCCTTGCGTATGCATAGTGACAATCGGTGCATTGTGCACCCACCACTTCATTAAACTTCACACACCTCGTCAATATGTGCCATATACGTCAAAAAGGTGCGAACTGCAATTGTTCCAAGCAGGCAGCCATGGGTGCACACAAGGCATAACAAGACCCCTCGGGTCCAGTCACGGAATTCTCACAAAAGAATACCTTGTGCTGTGGGTCAGGGGAGAAGGAGTCGGCGATCTCAAACTGAGGCTGCAATGTCAGGCACTGCCTTCCTCCCGATCTGGAGGTCGGAGACAGTCTAGGCTGCCAGCTTGGGTCCCGCGGACTCGACAAACTTCCGCCAACACCCCTTGGACACCACATAGTATGGAGTGCTAGCTAGCACAGATTTCCAGTTATAAGATCGGGTCCCTTGGACTCAGCAGACTTGCCCTGTACTCCATGAACTCCACATGCTGAGGCCCCCACAGGTGGGCCGCTGATTATTATGAGCACACTCCTCAGCACAGTCTGATTACTGCACACATCGGGACGGTCATTGTCCCAACCAACGATCACTTCCAACCATTTCTGTGGCATCCTGCGTGGTCCTTATGATCTTGTGGAAACTGGGAGATCCTTTCTGTCCTTGGGATCTCATGAACAGGAGGCCACTCAACCGACCCTTGGAGAGTGCTTAGGTACCCGGGCCGTGACGGTTGGCAATAAGCTGCAGGCCAGAAACATCCAGGCAAAATACACCAAGTGATGGTCCCCTTCCTAGAGCACCAGACTACCACAAGGCTGTGGAAAATGCAGTTGCAGTCCCTCCTGCCCCTATAGTTCCTCTTGTCGATGTCCCTGCGTCGAACCAGCTTAGTGTGGTACCAATCCCACAAGCAACTCTAACTCCTGAGACCAGATCCTCAGTAGTTATACCAACAATGGCCTCTGAAGATGAGATCAGTTCAGAAGGTCACCTATGAAATGCACAGGCCCTCTCTAAATTTTGTCCTTGAGGCTTGATCAATATCTGTAGTGGGGCCGCAACCCTGCCCCTTGGGATGCAGGTGCCAATTCTACCCCCTCATAACCATACCAGGAAGGGCTCTCAGAGTCAGAGGTCTGCAGTTTCCCATGAGCCTCTAGTTTATGGCTACCCTATCAGGAATTCACAGATGTGGCTGAACCCCCAGCTCCCAGCTGTGGGTTGGAGACAGACGGAGAGGCACATAGAACCACGATGAACAGAAATGCCCACTTTCCCATACTGGTATTCCCTCTTGCACCACCTGAGAGGATTCGCAATTACTAACTCATCAATATCAAACACTATACTGTCACTCTTCTGAATGTAGGAAATACAGCTCAATAGCCTTTCCACAGATCCCTCATGCCAATCCAATGCGAGAAGCAGGCCCTACAGTACTGAACACACCATCAGTGCCATTCACTACCAGTGCATGTAGCGCACACACACACATGCCGTACCTCTGCCCGACACTGCACTCTGTCCCCAGGGAGCACTCTGCTATAGCGAGAGACATGCAGAACTTTGGCAAGTAGATTTTTAAATGCCAAGCCGAGTAACAGTAACTTGCGCACACAGGCCCGGTCATGGCAAATCTGTGGCACTTTTGAAGAATTACCTCCATGGGTGGCACAGCCAGTGTTGCAGGACCACAGAGGAGCATTTGAGTTACATGCCCTAGGTATATGTCTTACTCCGTGGCAAGGGACTTACAGCTTACTCAAATCAGCCAATCATGCATGCACTAATTACAAGTATGTATATGACAAGCACTGCGCTGTGGCCCTGAATAGCTGTGTCAAAACGCTTAAAGTTCCAAAACCCAATACAATCCCTCAGTTTCACAGAAATGTCTTAACCACATGGGCGCGGCGGTTTTTCCCGCTGCGCACTGAAGTTTTTAAAACCCAGCGGTTCATGACGAGCTCAGCTGGTCGTGAGCGCACGACAGGTAAGGCTCATGACGAGCTGAGCTCGTCATCGGCGCAGAAGGGGTTAAACAAATAATGTTGGGCGATTCTGTAGACCCTATAGTTATGATACTAACAGTAATATTGTACTGCCATCTTGCATACAGTATCAACATAAGTATGGATGGAGTCAGTCATAAAGACTGCAAATTAATAGGTACTACTGAGCCAGAGCGAAAGCCAGGGTTTGTTTTTCTCTAAGTGCTAAAGCAATAAATAGCTGAGCCATCAACATACTTGGTGTGTAAATTGCTCAGCAAACTGAAGATTTAAAAAATCCAAAAATATGTGTTTCTTTAACATTCAGGAGAGTTTTAATTCAGCAACTAGATGACGTCACTGCATTAAGCGACAATGATTAAAATTGAAGTTTCTAAATATGAACTCAGGTTAAACATTCATGAAGCCCTTCCACTGCCCACCACCCCTCACCACCGTACAATGCTGCCATGAGGCAGCTTAGAGACAAGTTAGTTTTTGTGCTCCCCTACGTGTGGCCTATATTGTTATAAAATATGTGCAACATTGCAGTGATTAAAACATACACAAGAGAATTTTGTGTAAGGCCCACCCTAACTAAAGTATTTAAAGATGCTCTTAAATGTAATGATCAAGGAAAATGAGAATCAGTGATTTAAAGTGAATTACCTAAGATGACACAATTTGATCAAAGTGAGAAGCAGGGATACGGACCAGAGATTTTGCAATTAGTCAATGTGCAATTTGGTTACCGATTGTATCTTTTTCTCTAGTTTATCACCAAAGGAAAACGATTTTGTTTAATTCTACCAAAAGTAAATAGTTCACTGTGTTAAATAAATACACTGATCATGTGAAAAATTAATAAGACGCAAGACGTCTTTCCTAAACAAAAAAGTACAAAGTTAAGAGAATTCAGGAGTCAATACCAGTCTCATTTTGCAGGTGATGTTGGCATTCTCAGTAGTAATAAGGGGCACATGCACTTCCAGCTGGTAGAAGCTAGGAATCCAGGCAGCAGCAGATGCTGCAAACATATCCTTACAACATTTTTTTTTCTTAGATTTTTATATAGCGCAAACTTGACCCGAAGGAATCAGGTATCAGAGTGCTTTACATGAGACCCAGTTACGTTACACAAGGACAAATTCTTTTTTTTTAGGCATTGGGAGATTAAGTGATTTGCCCAGGATCACAGGATGTCGAGTGCCATTGCCGAGACTCGAACCCGGTTCCCCAGAATTTTTTGAGATCGACCTCCTTAGCCTGTTAGGCCACATCCTCTTCCCAGCACAACCTGCATGAGGATATTGCCAGTGGGTGCCAGTACTTTGTAATTTGACTAACATCACAATTTTTGACTTTGGCTGGAAGCCAAGATTTCAACCCAGGTTTCCTAGTCACACATTGTGAATTTAGCCACTGGATTTCTTTAGCATTTTACATTGAACACCAAAGGACAGTACTTCTGATTTGATTCCCCCAGAAGCTACATAGTACCCTTCGTTAAACAAATACAGAGAACTCATGGTAAATAATCCCATACAGGACAGCCTTCTTAAAAAAAAAATCACAAAGTTAAAGAAGAAGAGATGGTACCAGACTCATTCTCCCTACACTAGTGAGGTGTGCAGGCCTGGCACACGTGGAAGGTCACTTGGAGGGAGATGGCTGGAGGAAACTTCACAGAAAGTTAAAGCATGCATACTCCGACATCGAAGTAGGAAACACTGTGGTACTGCTGGAGCCCGTCTGACAGACCATTACAGTCAACATGGACACTCTTTTGGTCACATAAGATGGCAAGAGATTGAGGATCCCACACAGAATCCTAGAGGAGGCAACCATCAAGCCAAACTGTTGCTACATGTTTATAAATGGATTGAACAGTTGAAATCTGTTGGCAAGACTCAACGCCAATAAAGAATGTTGTAAACTTGCAACAATGTCTCTTTGGCTAACTTAAGATGTCTGTTTACTTTATAGCTTGATTCAGGTTCTGACTAACTGGCACATGCATCAACGTAGGCTTTTGCGATTCCTAAATAGCGATTTTTAAGGAATCGCTTTTTAGGAATCACAAAAGCCTATGCATGTAGGAATCGCTATAAAAATAGTGATTCCTAAACATTCCTTAATTACTACTCGCAAATTGCTAGTCGCAATTAAGGAATGCTGTCCCATTCATTTCTATGGGCCATGAGAAATTTGCGAGTACCAGTAGGTACTCGCAAATTACTCATACAATTTCAAGGGTGCATGGGTGTCAAAATGACACCCTGTTGCACCCCTGAAATTGATCTCTGCACATATGTTGCACACACACATGCCCTAAGGGCATGTATGTGCGCAACATGAAACTTTGAAAAATGCACAAAAGTGCATTTTTCAAAGTTTTAGCAAGTTACCATGAAGTTCAACTTCATGGTAATTTGCTACTCCTATTAGCGAAATCGCTAAATTTTAACTTTCATGCTTTGTATTTAAGGAATCTCAATTTGGGATTCCATAAATGCAATAGCAATTTAAGGAATCGCAATTTAGAGATTCCTTAAATTGCGATTTATTGCATTTGGGATGATGCATCCATACTTTTGACTCCCTTTAGCGGTGATTAGTGATATACTACTTGGACTGTATACCTTTTGGGTTGTTGCCTAGCCTGATTTTACTTGGACCTAGTGATTAGTGATACACCACTCTGATACCTCTTGGGTGGTTGCCTAGACTGATTTCATTGGACCTGGTTGTCTCAAAAATATCATTATTATTGTTTTATTAGGAATGGTTGTGAATTTATGGATACTGGAAGTAGCTTTTATTTCCCTGGTTGTGGTTTGTGGGCTTTTTGTAGGCTGTTGCTTAGTCTGTTAGACTTTATGAATACTCAGAGTATCAATTTCTCCTACATGGGGTCTATTTAGTCCTTTTTTATGTCAAGGGTTTCTTCCCTGGTTGCAGGTTACAGCGAGTCACACACTGCAGTGACGCTGTCCTTTCACCTTGGTGGCACTTTAGGTTTGTTGATGTCAGATCACATCTGTTGATATCGTGCTTTATTTGGTCCAGGTCTTCTATTTCGGTTGGCACTAGCCACCAGCTATTTTTCTGATTTGGTCCCTCCTGCAGTATTGTACATCCGTCCCTAACACATCTCTCAAGATGACGCCCATGGATTTCCCTGCCCGAAGATTTAGTTTAAGTCCTCTTTCTAAGGGTTCTATTTTAAGCCTCTTTTCATCCCAGAAACTGACAAGCTGTGCCGCTGCTATGCGGGTATGTACCCCTTCATGTTTGTTTCCTGCTTGTCCCCACAGTACCATTTACTTCAACTTCGTCTAATTCTACGGTTTTCGACAGGAAAGCGCAATGGTGATATCTTCTATGATTTCTGTAGACTCCTTAAAACTCACATGGAGGTTCTTTTGTGTATGCCCTAGGTCATTTATTTACATATACTTTCCACTCATTGATCAACATGGTCATTGCACTTATTAATATAGTGGCATGCGATATCCAGGGCATGTTCTTCACTCTCATTTGAGTTGGTGCATATGGCATCATGGACTTCCCTTCAGTGGTTCCTTTTTTATAAAACAAGAGGATCTCATATTTATCCCTGCGGTTTTCGGTTGTATGTGTGCGCTCACAACACCTTGTCACTGACCACGGTGCTTTCAGAGAGAGTTATGATGCCCGTTTCTATGCTTCTTGCATTGCCCTCCTTTGTTTATGCCCTTGGTTTTTGATTGGTTTTATCAGCCAGCATGGTCCTGTCATTCTTCTGAGTAGGTGCACGTGATACCACAAGCTTCTCTGAACGGGTACTTTGGAAGCTAGCGGGTCTCACTTTTTTTGATATGCACTTTGATTGTTGGATATAGGTGGGGTGGGTCACATTAGATCGGACTTATTTTGCCCTTGGTTCTGACCTGTGACAATAATATAGGAATTTCTCTTGCTACAGGCAACTCTTCTTCACATTTGATGGTCTAATTTGTTAGACATTATTTAATGCTTGGTCAGGTGAGCACCCAGCCATTATATAGTATTCTAATTGGGAGTTCTCTTTCTTGAATCACACTCTCTTTACTCAACCCTTGACAATTCCTATTTCTTTCTAGGTTGCTACCTCTATCCGGTTGAAGAACCGGTTAAATCGTTCCTTTGGGTTTGAAACGTAGACTTTGATGTCCTAACCACCTACACAATATTAAAAAGACTATTTTGGAACTAAAACCTTGATTTGATTGAATCGCTGTTCCTCTATATATGATTTTTCATCCGGTTGGTTGAGACAATTTTGTGTTATACGCACTGTATATATTTCTGCACTCTTTTTGTCACTTACCTTTACTTGCACTGCGCCGTCACATTTTACACCACATCTTTATTTGGAATTGTCACTCGAAGAATATGAGTAATTGAATCATTAAAACAGAATAATTTTTCATATTTGTCATTTTTGTGGAACAGTTCTGTTTATTGAGGTCCACAATGTAAATGACACAGCTTTTCTGCCTACAACCAGCGGCCAGCAGCGTACACAATAAAGGGCCAGTAGTACACAGCTGTATGCCCACAACCCAGAGGCCAGCAGCTATGCGGGGACCATTTAACAATAAGCAAATAAAGATAGCAAGAGAAGTCACTAGCGAAGCGCAAACCAATAAACCCCTCTCCCTAACCCCCTTCCCCCACCCCCCTCTCTTCCACACCAGAATCATGTACCCACTGCATGCAGAACAGAGTTATACCCCTTGGGGGCCCCAGGTAGGTGTCCAATACTACAAGGAAGGTTTATGCCACTTCAGCTTCTCGTGGGGGGAGCGAGCGCAAGATCTTTGGGTATTTGGGGAAAGTCACTTCCCTAAATTCTACGGAGAGGATTCGGATAAAGAGGGCCCACAAATCAGGGTAGGCAGCTGCTCTGTTTCCTACAGTGGGAGACAGTCGCTCCATTGCTAAGGAAAACCAAAGCTTATGTAGCTAGGAAGTATGGTCTGGGATGCTCTCAGATACTCAGTGCGCGAGGATCACTTGGCGCACAGCATTTAACACTAAGGCCATCTGCAGACCTCGCAGCAAGTGCAACGGAAAAGTCGGGGGGGTTCAGCAGCCCAAGTAGAGTGTACGCGTGAATGCGCAGTGGCATAGTGACAAATGCTGACTCAATGTCATCTAAGACCTGCACCCAGAGTCTACACAGTTTGGGGCAGTGCCACAGGAGATGAGGAAAGGAACCTGTCTGCTCACAGCCCTGCCAGAATTTCTCGGAGCACCCCTTGTTCCATCCGTGAAGACGTGCTGGTGTGAGATACCAGTAGGAGATTATTTTGTAGTCTGCCTCCCTACCCACCATGGGTGTATTCTATAATAGATGCCATTCCATTCTTTTGAGGAGAGAGAGCGCCCCAATTTTGCCTCCCAGTGTAACTGGCCTTTGGATTTACATGCAGAGCTGCTATCAGAAAGCAGAACATAGAGTTCAGAGATAAGGTGCCTATCCCCCTCCTTACGGACCAGTCATTTCTCAAATACGGTAAACGGGTGGGAGGCCGCCCGCTTATAACCCGAGAGGTAACCAAGTGCTGCATCTGCAGATAATGGAACACTTCTGATGCGGGGAGAGAGTAGTCCTGTTGAAGTTGTTCGAAGGGAATAGATAACCACCTCGGGATCAAAAAGGGAGCACACCCATTTGCACCCTTGTTCGCGCCAGCTGCTGAACACTTTTGAGCTGCATCCAGGGCGGAAGTCGGGATTATCGACAATCAGCGACATCAGGGAGGGGGAGGTCGTCAGGCCCCACCTGAGGGCAATGCAGCCCTATACTTTCATAGACATGGCCATCACAGGTGAAGAGTACGACCACCAGGACCTATCTTTTCGAGGCAGCCATGCTTCCCACCAAATATTCACACCAGCGACCGTTTGGTCCATGAAGGATCAGCGCTTTTCGGAGAGAGGCCTATTCCACTCTACGAGATATCGGATTTGCGTGGCTTGGAAAAACTAGTGATAATCGGGAGCCCCAAGCCTCCCTCTTCTTTGGACTGTGAGATTTGTTTATAATGGAGTCACGGTCTCTTACCGCACCAGACAAATTTGTTGACAGCAAGTTGCAGAGAGCATAGCACTGAGGGTGAAGGAGTCAACAGTAAGGTCTGAAAGATATAGAGAATATGCTGGAGTACAGTCATTTTGCCTGCAGCCATGCAGCCCAACCAGGCCAACTGCAGATGACTCTACGAGGACAGCGACGTATTCGTCTAGTCTAGGAGGGTCCATTGGTTGCCCCTAGCATCTTCACTATAATGGAAGCAAGCTGGATGCCCAGATATGGTATAGCCTCCATCATCCGAGCCAATGGAAACCGGGTGAGAAGTGCAACCTCGTGTGGGGGAGTGACCAACAGGTTCAGGATTTGGGACTTTTTAAGGAGACCTCTAAAAATAGCAGTAACTCATCAAGTAGGGACGGCAGGGAAGTCTTAGGGTCTGACAGCGAGATAATTACATAACCAGAGTACCGGCTGATGGCATGAGTCTTGGTGCCAAATCAAATGCCGGATATCTGTGAGTTATCTCTAATTTGCTGCACCATTGGCTCCATGTAGAAAGCAAAGAGGAGTGGCACCCCTGACGGGTGCCATGCGCTATCAGGAACGTACCAGATGAAGTCCCATTGAACCAGACAGAGGCTCTGGGGGCGCTATAAATACAGCAGAATAATTTGATGAATGTGTCCCCAAAGCCAAAGTGGTGAAGAGTTTCAAGCATATGAGGCCAATGGACACAGTCAAACGCTTTCTCCGCGTCAATTTAGAGGAAAAGCACCTTAGTGACCTTCATATGATATCAAGTAGGTGCAGAAGCCTTTAGTATTGTCCCTGCTTTGTCTTGTGGGGATAAAGCCGGCTTGGGCGACATCGACCAAACCCGGCATAACAGGGTTCAGATGATAGGCCAGGATCCTGTTGAAGAGTTTGGCATCTATGTAGAGAAGTGAGATGGGTCAATATGACCCACAGTCTCCCTCCAAGGTTCGTTGATGGCGTAAGTATCACAGCTATGGATGCCTCCATCATCGAGCCCATCAATGCGACTGAGTCGAAGAATTAGATAAAGAGTCGAGTGAGAAGGGGAGCTAAGTCCTGACTGAAGGTTTTATAAAATTGGGCTGTAAACTGGTTTGGCCCCGGTGCCTTTGTGGGATCAAGACACATGATTGCCACGACCACCTCCTAGGCACGTATCGGCTGATCTTGTTGGGACGCGAGCACTGTGGGCAATCGAGTCAGAGAGATCCCCGCAGATAGAGTCTCTGGTCACCCAATTGGCCGTTCGAGTCAGACTACAGAGCAACGTAGAACTCTTTGAAGGTTACAGCGATATCCTCATCCATGTGTACCTCCTCCCCCCACGCCATCTGAATTGAGCTCACTGTACCAGACGAGATCTTGTTGCAGAGCCAATGAGCCAGCATGCATCCTCAGCTTTCGCTGCTGAGGTAGAATACGTGTCTGAGCCTGAGAAGGGCATACTCTGCCCTATCCAGGTTCAGACGCTTCAAAAGAAGCCTCTTTCCCTCCAGGTCTGGCTAGACCCTGGGGGCCCCTGTATGATTAAGAATCACCTCTAAGTCAGAGACTGCTTGCTCCAAGTGCTTGTGCATCTCCCGGCAAACCAGATTCTCTGCTGCTGAGATGGTGATAATTTCACCCATTACTACCAATTTCAGCGCTTTCAACACCAGTGGTAGTGGAGCGACCTGAACGTCATTGGTGCGGAGGTAAACCGCAAGCACCATGCGTACTGCGGCAGTCGTAAAAGGAGATTGCAGTAACGTGAGTCGTGTAGTCGCAATCGGGAAGCACGGGGGGAGAGTCTACCAACCATAGAGTCAGAGGATCATTGTGTGGTTTGAAAGGGATCGGGGCTTTATGCACGCTTCCTTGACCTTAGCTGTAAGTGAGGGGAACATATGAAAATGGTCAATGCGCGCATACGATTTATTTGCCACCGAGTAGAAAGTGTAGTCCCTCAAAGAAGGGGGCAAGTGGTGCCAGATATAGCAGAGTCCCACATCTACCAGCCAGCAAAGGCCATCATATGTGAATGCTCCTGCTTGCGAGGAGCGCTAGCTAGAGCGGTCCAGAGTGGGGTTCATGACCAAATTAAAATCCCATAACAAATACATATCAGTAACAGTCAGTAAAACATGTGGTGAGTGACATCAGTCCATCATGGTAAGAGAACTTGTACAGGACGTTGGCCATTAGGCAGCCGATCCAAATGATATCCTTATCTCTCTGAGATGAGCCGTGACAGGGGGAAATTTTCTGCGCTGTTTTAGTGTAATCGCAGTCAAGTCCTGGTACAAATATGGCCCCTGAACTGGACCGGATGGGTCTCCCTGGCCCGGCAAAGGAACGATTCCTTGAGTTGAAAATCGTGCACACATGCAAGTATGTCCACAGGAAGGGCATTTCCAGATCTGGGCAGGCTAACTCTATGGACCTGGTCAATCTGAATGTTTGTTCTGTGTTTCTGAAATTCTGGACCCTGCTGTTATCCCGGTATCGAGATACAACACTCGTGCCAAAATATCAACGTACCATGACGAATTTGGTGTCGACGGACCGGTAATGATTAGGACATCATCCCTATACATTTGCATCATGATTGAGGGATGCCAACACCCCTAAATCGTAGTTTCCGTCCCCGACCCATTAGACTCCATTTTGTAAACGACACCCATCTTGTATCTTGCCCTCATGATAAGTCAATGGAGTAAGGTCGAGCTTGATCTAAAAGGACACGTCCACCTTCCCTGACTTCCCCCTGACCTGTCCCAACTGACTCCATTGCCTCCAGCCGAACCTGTTTGGGCAGCTCCTCGCCCAGTGGCCGAATAAGATAGCATCAATGCATAACATACCACAAACCATTCACTACGTACAGAACATGTTTTCTACACACACACACACCTGTCCATGTTCCTTGTTTATGGCCAGTTTTATGACTAGGAGGTACCCTGCTTTATTGGGGTTTCATCGATATCTGATGGGAGTTCCGGGCCTGGCCGGGTAATCCGTCACGAACTGGACGTCTGAAATGTGGGTTGGTCTACATGACTTCGCTCTTTGTATTATTGTAGAAATATGTGTATAACCATATCGTAAACTCAAGAATTCTTGCCTGCAGCTATTATTTCTGTATATAAGGAGAAAGCTGGTTCTGTAAAAACGAACAGTCTCCTGGGAATACGCGACCCTGGTTGTCGTGTTTCTAGGACACGTGTTACTTGGTAGCTACCAATAAAACTCGATCTCTGACATCAGCTAGAAGACTCCGTGTTTCTGTGGTCCGGAACAGGAAGAACTCAGAGGTCTTCGGGTGTTATCCCCTGGCACCACCGGGTTCCTAAAAACCCGTTACCTCAGTTGGCGCCCAACTCGGGGCGGTATCAAGCGGCGACGGTCCAAGCCAGATGTTCGTGAGGTGCTTCGTGTGAAAATTCCAGAGGACGGCCAGCCACTTCAGCGACCCCTGTATGTCGACGTGGTTCCGAAGGTCTTTGCTGCGAGGTTCCCCGCGTCCCGACGGCTACGAAGGACTGCTGCCCTGACTATCGCCTTGTTTTGGACCCAGTGATCCTTGGTAGAGCGAAACGATAGACGAGTCTTCTAGTGACGTCATCGATCTTCAAATACTTCAGTTAAGTATAAGTGGAGCGTCTCCCAGTCCTTAGTTTGATCCTTAATTTTTGGTATCCTTGAGATACGTTTTGATTTGGTACTTGCAAGCCCCAAAGCCGAAGGACTCGTGTATTCACGAGAAATATCGTGATCGATAAATCCTTTGAAGTTTGAAGCTAGACTAGTGAGCAAAGATGCCTGGTTTTAGCAGACTTGGAAACTTGTTTTGTCTTGGTTGTAGTAAGGACTGCCGTTTAGAGGATTCTTGTCCAGTTCCTCCGATTGGAACTCCAACATATGAGTTATACGTAAAACATGGCGTAGGTCCTATCACATATAATGAAGTGTGGATAAAATACACCCGCAAGGATGGTGTTTTAAAATGGCCCCAATATGGTAGTTTTGACTCAGAAATTTTAGATAACCTCGAGGTCAAATTGTTCAAGAAAAAAGCCCGGCCGGCGATGTTTGACTCTTTTCGCTTATGGCGCAAAGAAGCCAAACAGAAAGAAATAAAATTAGCAAAAAGGAATAAAAGAGGTATGTCGATGGTGCAAGCTGCCGTTGCATACAAGGATAACGAGGAAGAGCAAGAAAGCGAACAAGTGCTTAGGAGCAAGAAACTAGCAGTAGATAAATGCTACCCAATGTTACCTCATAAGGGACAAGGTCAAGAGGAGAGATCCGAGAAAGATCCATTGATGTCCTACCTGTTAAGCTCACCACCGCCGTATGCGTTAGACGCTACCGCACCCCCAAAGCATTTTATTATACCACGCCCCGGCGCACGAAACACAGCTCTTGCACACACACCAGCTACTCTTCAGCTGGTTCCTACTTCTCCGGCACAGCCTTCTCAAGGGCCGCCGCCTCTGCTACATACTCCATCTACTTCTACTACTTTGCCTACCGCTCCAACTGTTCCCTATGATACTACGTCTGCCACTGCTTCAACTTCCTCTGCTATTGCCTCGATTTCTTCTTCGCATCAGCCTGTTCTTTCTGACGCATCTGCCCCTCCGCAAGCTTCTCCTTCTATTAGACAGAGAGTGGCAGGTACTGTCACTGGTCTGCTTTCACCTTTCTTTGGGCCACCTAAAACGACCCCTAAAACAGAACGTAGACAGTTACGTAGTCAGCTGCCTGATTACGAGGAAAGAGAAGTGCTGAATGAGCTAGCACGCAAATGGATTACGGACACTGTTAGATATGATGTTCAGTCTGTTATGGAAGTTTTCCGTCAATGTGATGCACCCACTCAGAGATACGTATTCGAAGAGATGTGTGTATATCTGTGTGAAGACTTGGAGACAAATGATCCCAAACGCAAAATGAACTAACTATGGCGTACGCGTTTTAAGTTCCATGAAGGTATGATTATAGGTGCCGAAGTTGAGGAAGCAATAGATTTATTGTTCTCTTATAGGAGTAAGGGAAGCGTCTCTAGATCATTGTACGAAGACGACGTATCAGGTAGAAAGAAAGCGAGACAGTACCCCATGAGAGAGGTTCCTCCGGTTTGGAGGGAAGGTGATGCGAATGTAAAACCACCAATTCTGCCACATTTCCAGCGTGTATGGGTACATGTCCCCTGGAAAAGATCCGAAGTCTTAGCACTCAAGCAGACATTACCTGATCCCCGTAAAAATCCGACTGGGTATTATAAGGAGTTATCGCAGACTGCCAGCTCATGTATAATGAATTTAGCGGATGTAGATATGTTGTTTGGGAATGTTGTTCCACATCCTTTATGGAGTAAAATACGTCATACGGATCATGATCAAGAACTAGGTGACTCATGGGCTAATATTACCACTATAGATGCTAGACAAATAGGTGGTTCGAAACCTGAGCCGTTAATAGCCGAACTTCCCGGTAGGATTATCGCGTACATGAAAACATTAATGCCTGAATTACGCGTAAATTGGGACAAGCTATCTGCGTGCAAGCAGAAGAAAGATGAGAATGTGTCTGACTTTTTCACGAGATTTGAGGAGACTTTTACGGATCATAGTGGTCAGGATATGGCTACCGAGGGTGGTCAAAGATTGTTTGTAGACAAATTTGTACATAATCTGCTTCCTGAACTGTGTAATAAACTGAAAGATTCAGAGAGTGCTTGGGCTGTCTCTACGTCAGCACAGATTTTAGCTACAGCCCAGTACTATGAAAATAGGCGCAAAGACGAGCTAGATAAGGTAGACAAAAAGACAAAAGATTTAAAAACTAAAGTTCTTCTCCAGCAGGCCTATCCGCCTCGTACGGCTAGTCAGCCTAATTATCACCAACCACAGCAGTATTCGAGAAACGCGCAAGGAAACGAGTTTTCCCATCAGCGTCTTCCGTATGGCCCGAATCAATGTGCATATTGCAAGGAAGAGGGTCACTTTAAAGGTAATTGCCCGGCTCTTGCGCGACGTTTAAAAGGTATTCAGGTATAAGGGGTAGAGGTGTTCAACATGCTCCTCGGGGTAGGGGCCGTGGAAATTTCCCCCAGAATACAACTTCTTTTCCGCCTCAGAATTCCATGAACAGCTTTGACCAACAGAATAATGCACCATCTAGGTCAGCTCAGTACTATGCTGACGACTATTACACCGAAAACGAGAATGAGGGAAATAATTGCTAGGACAGCCATGGACAAAGAGAGGGATTTGTTTCAGTTCCAGTAGATCAGAATGGACCTTATGTCGAGGTGATTACCTCAGGAGTATCAGAGCCATTTCTGCTGAATACTGGTGCTACAAAAAGTTCTATCATGCACTCGAAACTTCCTGGCGCACCTTTGTCTGGCGAAATGAATGTTTCAGTAGGTTTCTCTGGCGCCCCTGTTAGAAACCCGATCTCTAGTCCCATGTCCCTTTCTGTTGGCCCATGCGAATTAGAAGCACCCCTCATTCTTACAACAGGTTGCGGTGAAAATTTGTTAGGTTTGGATTTGCTAAAGAGATTATATGCGACTTTGTACTGTTCTCCCTTGGGAGTACAACTCACTTTAAGTAAGTCATTTCTCCAATGTATTTGTCAAAGGAAAATATTCCAACTGAATTGTCATCTCTTCCGGATATACTCTGGGCTAATGGTTCCAATGATGTAGGCCGTTTAGAGATAGCACCGTATGTCATAACATTGAAAGCCAACGTTAGGTTGCCACGTATTCCCCAATACAAAATATCTAGCGAATGCGAAAAGGCGTTGTTGACGATTATTTATGATCTAATCGAGAAAGATGTCATCGAAGAAACAGCAGGCAACGTTTGTAACAGTCCAGTTTTGCCCGTTTTAAAGCGTACCGATCCTTCACAGCCCCCTGTGTACAGGTTCGTGATCGACCTCAGAGAAGTAAATAAGGTGTTTATTCCACAGTTTCCAGTTGTCCCCGACATTACTGCCTTGTTAACAATAGTTCCAGCGTCAGCAGCTTGGTTTTCGGTGATTGACCTGAAGAACGCTTTCTTCAGCATCCCGATTGCTGAGGAGAGTAGAGATATTTTTGGCTTCAATTTAGGAGGACGAAGCTTCCGCTTCAAGTGCGCTCCTCAAGGCTACTGCGAAAGCCCATCAATATTCAGTCAGGCCCTGAAAACACAACTAGACACAATTATTCTACCTAATGGGTCAACTCTGATTCAGTATGTCGACGATCTGCTGATCGCTGCAGACACTGAAGAAATTTGCAAGCAAGCTACATTGTCCTTATTGCGTCACTTATGTGACATGAAGCACAAAGTCTCCCTTTCAAAACTGCAATTTTGTCGACAAGAAGTAACCTACCTAGGTCACATCTTATCGAAGGAGGGAAGGAGACTGACACCAGAAAGAATACAGGCAATTGCAGACCTGAGTGCCCCAAGGACACAAAGAGAGGTTCAGGCCTTCTTGGGCATAACATCTTACTGTAGACAATGGATACCGAATTTCTCACTACTAGCTAAACCCTTGCTGGCACTACTCTGTAAAGACACGCCCAATCCCATGCCCTGGTCTGAAGATTGTCAGACAAGTTTCCACGAGTTGCGTGATGCATTATGTTCGGCTCCTGTGTTGGGAAACCCCAACTACAGTAAGCCTTTTACATTATATGTCCATGAGAAGGAAGGTTGTGCATTATCAGTCCTAACACAATACTTTGGGGACAAACAGCGCCCATGTGCATATTTTTCGGCAACTCTAGATCCTGTGGCTAAGGCACTACCAAGTTGTCTGAGGGCCACCGCCGCAGCGGCTGTCTGCATTCGACAGTCCGCTGGGTTAGTCATGAATAATACTCTGATCGTTATGGTTCCGCATGCAGTAGACATTTTGCTAAACAGGACGAAGACACAACATCTTACTAGCGCTTGACTATCCAGTTACGAACTAACACTATTAGCAAGTCACATTCACATAAAGAGGTGTGATACACTTAATCCCGCTACGCTACTACCCATCCCGGCAGAGACAGACGAGGTTGAAAAACATGACTGCTGCTTTAGGACAGAAGAAGAGACCAAAGGGAGAGTAGACTTACAGGACACTCCCCTTCCTGAATGCAATGATACTTTATGGGTTGATGGTTCATGTTTCAAGTTGCCGAATGGGGATACGACTGCAGCATATGCCGTAACGACATTACACACCATTATAGAAACCGCGCGCATTTCCCACAATTCCGCACAAGCGCAGAGGGAAAGGAAAGCGAGTGAATGTGTACACTGACAGCCAATACGCCTTTGGCGTGGCTCACGGTTTTGGGAGATTATGGCGTGAACGTGGGTTCCTGACGTCGCATGGTGCAAAGATACAACATGGTCAGCTAGTTAATGAGCTCCTCGAGTCACTGACCTTGCCACTACAAGTTGCAATTATAAAATGCAGTGCACACAGAAAAATTCAAGACGATGTTGGCCGTGGGAATGCATTTGCAGATGAGGTTGCAAAAGAGACTGCAAGGAACACAATGAGTCGGATGTATGTTGTAGGTCCCGCTAGATGGATTACTGATGTGGGGATGTGTGAGGACACCATCGAAAGCGTGAAAACTATCCAAGCTGAGGCCACCGAGAAAGAGGTGAATGAATGGAGAGAAAGCCAGGGTAGATTAGATGCGAATGGTTGTTGGGTCGAATTGTCAGAACACCAGCGATGGCTATTACCTAACGCATATGTACTTGCAGTGGTAACAATGGCCCATGGAATTGCGCACATCAGTACGAAAGGAATCTGTAAACTATTGGCCCCAGTATGGCAGAATAGTAATATCCCAAAATGTGCAGAGAATGTGGTCAGAAACTGTATGGTGTGTTTGAAGCACAATCCCGGTAGGGGATCCTAGGTAAACTCCAGCTGGTCATTTTGCGCCTCCAACGTATCCGTTCGAGGTTTTGCAGCTCGATTTCATCCACATGGAGAGGTGCAACAATCTGAAGTATGTGCTCGTTGTTGTTTGCGCTTTCTCCAGGTGGGTGGAAGCGTACCCCCTTAAGGACAACACCGCCTTGTCAACTGCCAAAGCCCTTGTCAAGGAGTTCTTCCCTAGATTCGGTATGCCTAGAATCGTTTGGAGTGATAATGGAAGTGAATTCGTGGGACGTGTGATGAGGAGAGTGTGTGAGTGTCTAGGCATACACCAGAAATTCCACGCTGCAAATCACCCCCAATCAGCTGGATTGGTGGAGTGCTACAATGGCACGTTAAAACTCAAACTAGCCAAGATCCAAGCCAGTACAGGTCTTAAATGGCCTGACGCCCTGCCTCTAGCACTCCTGTCGACCAGAACGACTGTCCATTCCAGATTAGGACTTAGCCCCTATGAAATAGTGTTTGGCCGCCCAGCCAACATCTGGGGCGTGCCAAGGCAAAAGAAACTCAGCGAAATAGAGCACCCCGTACTGCTTGACTATTTGTGCGAATTAACAACTAAATTGTGTGTTTTACACCAACAGGTTCACAGTTCCTCTCCGCCAGCCTCTGATGATCCAGGTCACTCCATCGAACCCGGCACCTGGGTGCTGGTGCGGAATTTTCAGCACACGAACAACGAACAGCCCAGGTGGACCGGACCATACCTTGTTCTTCTGTCCACGAGATCAGCCGTTCGGGTGGAAGGAAAGAAGAACTGGATCCACGGGACCCACTGTAAACGGGTCCCTCTGCCCCTTCCATATGACCGGTGGGTCAAGGAAGGAATTGCCGACTCAGAGACAGAGTCCATACATCGCTTATCCCTTTCAGCGATGCACGTTTGAAAGAAACTGGTACCGAAAAGGAGAGTGATTATATTTTACAAGGACTTGTGCCACCGTCAATGCAGTTGGACACTACAGAACCTGAGACATTGTTTGACGACCACACCGTACATGGGAAACAACGATATAATCTAAGGTCGAGACAAAGAGACTAATAAAAAGGCAAATTAATGCGATTTTCCTTTCCCCCAAGAACTATTTTTGATTTTTCAGCTCTCTCGCCCAGGAAACTTGCTCATTTTTGATTTTCGAACCGCCATCCGGTTCTGCTGCTAGGGTCGCGGTTGAAGTCTGGGGAGTGCAGCTGGGGACGTTTAGGTCAACGGTTCTGGTTGGTCCAAGGGAGTTACCCCGGACTGAACAGAGCACAGGCTCAATCAATCTACCACCGCGGGCAGCAACTAGAGGATGGGGTTTCCAAGGGTAGAGAGACCTACCAGATTCACGAACTTTGAAAGGCAATTATGCACAGTACTGGCCAGAAAAAGGTTTTTGATAAGATGTATTTTAATATTGTGCAGCATAACGATGTTCTTGATTGGCTATACTCTATTCGTATTTCAAGTTTTGATAATATGTATTTTAATGTTGTGCAGCATAACGATGTTCTTGATTGGCTATACTCTATTCGTATTTCAAGTTACCTTTGCAAATGACACTCAGCCAACACCTCCTCCTACTATCTCTCCACACTTCTTTCACCCTCTACCTGAACACGAGTCTGCCAGAAGACTCAAATTTATAAATAACTCATTCATCCAACTCCTACACCAACCCCAGTCCATAATGAACACTTCGAACTGTTGGATATGCGGACTCATGCCACACACAACTGATAAGGGTATCCCATACTTCATCCTGCCATTCAGTTATTATGGTTCTCTGTGGGCTTTCCAGACTCTGTTCCTGTTCGCCCTAGAACCATACCCGCCCCGTTCCACTGAGAGCGACTCCAGCAACAAGGCACTAGTGGCAGGGATAAGAAATATGAGTAGGGATATTGACACATATCAAGCGATTCCCAAAGATGAACTCACTCCATACAGTCGTTGGAACGTAACTAAGTATGGGGTTTCCTTGAGTAAGGGCCAGACAGCGAAGAAATCCCGCCCAGTATGGATAGTGCCCCACCGAGGTCACCTATGTCTGCGAGGTATCGGCAGGGATCCTAAAGCACAATTAGGGAAGAGCATATGCACAGAAACATATGTATTTGCTTCCCGAACTTCCCCTCTATTCTTGGCAGCTAAAGGCACCTATTTCGTCTGCAATGACCAAGCCTATACATGGTTGCCCCCCGACTTCTCGGGCACGTGTTTTATCTCATTTCTGCTGCCACCCACCTACACGGCCAGGGCCGATTACCATCGGACAAGAACAGCTAGGGGTGTCGTGAGTAAAGACGACACTGCGGGTCAGGAATTTGCAGACTTCGCAAAGGGTTTTTCATTTTGGGGGCCTATGGTGAACAGCAGGAACATTCGCCAGTTATCAAGGATAGTTGAATCCGCCGTGACTGAAACGGCCGGAGCCCATGGCAACTTAACGACTGAGCTTCAGTCAGATCGACTTATGACCCTTCAGAACAGGGTTGCCCTAGATATCATACTTGCAGACCGTGGTGGTGTATGTAGAGTGATCCAATCCAGTTGCTGCATTTTCATCCCTGATAATGCACCGACAGTGTACCAGGCCATCTCTAAGCTACACGAAATATCTGGTTCCCTTCACGTAGAAAAAGGGGATTGGTCGCTGCTAGGGTGGTTCTGGGAACTGATCACTGCCTGGGGATGGAAAACACTGATCTTCATTGGGATGATCTTAGCGCTTCTGTTTATGTTCTGCCTATGTGTACAGTGCGCTCCTGCACTATGTGGCCTCTGTGCTACTCCATGTGCAAGGAAGCCTGTGTCAAGGGACGAACTGAGCAAAAGAATGATGCTACAGCAGCATCTCCACGAATTCATTTATACAGATTTGGACTCAGATTAACGTGAGTTATTGCCTTATATGAGGGCAAAAGGAGGGTCTGTGGTTCTGAAATTCTGGACCCTGCTGTTATCCTGGTATCGAGATACAACACTCGTGCCAAAATATCAACGTACCATGACGAATTTGGTGTCGACGGACCGGTAATGATTAGGACATCATCCCTATACATTTGCATCATGATTGAGGGATGCCAACACCCCTAAATCGTAGTTTCCGTCCCCGACCCCTTAGACTCCATTTTGTAAACGACACCCATCTTGTATCTTGCCCTCATGATAAGTCAATGGAGTAAGGTCGAGCTTGATCTAAAAGGACACGTCCACCTTCCCTGACTTCCCCCTGACCTGTCCCAACTGACTCCATTGCCTCCAGCCGAACCTGTTTGGGCAGCTCCTCGCCCAGTGGCCGAATAAGATAGCATCAATGCATAACATGCCACAAACCATTCACTACGTACAGAACATGTTTTCTACACACACACACACCTGTCCATGTTCCTTGTTTATGGCCAGTTTTATGACTAGGAGGTACCCTGCTTTATTGGGGTTTCATCGATATCTGATGGGAGTTCCGGGCCTGGCCGGGTAATCCGTCACGAACTGGACGTCTGAAATGTGGGTTGGTCTACATGACTTCACTCTTTGTATTATTGTAGAAATATGTGTATAACCATATCGTAAACTCAAGAATTCTTGCCTGCAGCTATTATTTCTGTATATAAGGAGAAAGCTGGTTCTGTAAAAACAAACAGTCTCCTGGGAATACGCGACCCGGGTTGTCGTGTTTCTAGGACACGTGTTACTTGGTAGCTACCAATAAAACTCGATCTCTGACATCAGCTAGAAGACTCCGTGTTTCTGTGGTCCGGAACAGGGAGAACTCAGAGGTCTTCGGTTGTTATCCCCTGGCACCACCGGGTTCCTAAAAACCCGTTACCTCAGTTCCTTTGGGTGACCCCAGAATGTGGCGGAACAAAGCCCCAAAGTAGCCTCTCAGGTCCTCTCCCTCTGTTTGGGCCAGCAACCCTTAGATTCGGAGGTTGTTCCAGTGGGACTGGTTTTATAGGTCCTCTGCATGGACCTGAAGCTCGACAGGCTGTTCCTTCAGCCGCAGGATCTCCTGGTGCATCACCTCCAGCTCCTCATCCCTGTCGGATTTGCGGTCCTCTAGCCAGGCCACACTGTCTCCCACCTCCTCTAAATCCCGATGCACCTCCTTCAAGTCTGCAGAGAGCTGGTTCTTCATAGCTTGTAAGTCTTCTCGGAGGGATGAGAATAGTGACACCATCAAAGCTTTCATGGCCGGTCCTTCTGTATCCTCCATCTCCACTTGGGGATTCGGGTGGGGTGATGGGGACTTATATGGAGCCCCGGCAGCCGTAGGCTTTGAAAGCATGTCTCTCAGTGACTGGTCTTTCTTAGATCGCACAGCTGACATGATGAGGGTCTCCTAATCAGCCCATCCAACTCAGGAGCAGCATGGCTCGCAGACCTCCGGCCCCAAGACCTCCACCCAGTGCGGGGACGTTCAGGCACCCCTCCGGAGTCCTACCTGTGGAATATCTCTGGGCAATCATGAGACCCAGCATGGAAAGAACTGATGTTCCCAGGGGCAGTGCACCGTCCAAGTCAGGAGCACCCTGAGTGCCAACCTGCAATGAGGCAACCAGCCCACCTTCCGGCACCCCCTCAGCAGGCTGCTGCCTCCAGCGTCCAGAGTGCAAGCTCCCTTTTCAGACCCTGGTCTCGGTGGAAGCTGCTCTGCAGGGAGACTAGGGAACGTCCCCACACTTCAGGGTCTCAGACTCCGCAGCGCCCGGGGACCACTTTCTACCAGTCAAGAGGCCAGCTCCTTGCACACAACCCTCAGGGACCGGGACAGGGCAGCTACAATCCAGGCGGTGGTCACTTGTGAGAAGCCAGTTCAGTAGTAGAGTCTCTGTACAGCAGGCGCCCCACAGGGCAGCTCCCATCTGTAGCTAGGCCTGCAAAAAAACCAAGGGTGCAGCGGCATCCCGTCAGCGCTGGTCTTCTCCGCTTCCCTCTAGCTGGAGTCCTCAATCTGTGCTCCTGGCCCAACTCCAGGTCACTTGCTCCCCCACCAGGGCGTTCAGGCGGTACCAGTGGCCCTGGGGATCAGGCTCCCTACCAAGTCGTCCTCCGGGCCCCACCAGCACCAAGTCTCACGCAGATGCCGCTCACCGCAGTCCCCTTCTTTGGCCGCCACAGCCAGGGCCTAGTCCTGCTCTTGGCCACACCAGGGCCGCCTCGCTTCCGCAGCTTCCCAATAGGCAGGAGACCCCCGGCTCGGGTTCTCCACTGGCTTCCTCCGCTTGAGAGATGCGGCGGGGAGGTCACACCAGGCACGCAATGCCCATTGGACCAAAAGGGCCCTATCAGCCCCCTCCCACCAGAACCCATGACCCACACATAACATGCCCTGGCAGGCCTGTTAGTGTACAGGCCTGCTTGCAGACAGTACAATGTTGTTTTTATTTATTTATTTATTTTGCAGTTTTTGTACAAGGCGGACTCGACTCCAATGTTGTGGAGCACTTAACATGAACACCAGTTCCATTACATAAGGTCAGATTCATATTTTTATTAAATTATACTTTTTTTTTTAATTAGATCGTGGCAGCTTGTTAATTTTACAGCACTAGCCTCAAAAAGATTATTGGGACCACAGAATACAAAAAAACATACTGGCTGATGTGATGTGGCCCCTGTTCAGAACCTCTCATTCGCAAGTCTTGAGGAAGGAGGTAAAAAGCACATGGACAAGCTTTTTAAGTTTTGATAAACGTTTGCTTTATTACAGAAGAAGGCTTGAACTCACAATTATGTGTCCTGGGTCCAGTTTCCCCACACAGGCGATCAGATTCCTAATGACCAAAAGCTAATACATATTAACATATTAACTTTCACCGCCTTCTGTACACATCTACTCTCAGAGACCTAATTCGGTCAAGTTGCACTCCCTCTCTTTTTGCCAGCTTTTTATCCTAATCTATTTCTTGAAATGCCAATCTCCAACATTCCCTGTAGCACATCACCTGCCTTTAATCAGAGTAACTGAGCCTAGTTTATCAATGATGATAATAGCTTGTTTTATGGACACCTTCACCTTCAAATTGCCTGTCTGCCCTTTCTCAAGCGCTGCTGCTGCGATGTGCTACTTCTAACCAATTTAACAAAACCCATCACGCTTTTGTTCTCTCGGTGATGTGCATGCAAGCAGAAACCTCTCCCCAGAAGGTGTTCTATTTCCCCCTTTTAGGAATCATGCTTAGGGCCTGATTTTGATGTCAGGTGGAATTCCTTCCACCCGACACCCACTCGGTCCTGGGACTGACTGACACCCGGTCGGTGGTCCCGACCACCTCATTAGAATGCGACCGAACACTGTTTGGTCACATCCTTATATTTCAGTATGGGAGCATGCATTACAACTATAAAATGGCCATAATGCATGCTCCCATAGTAAAATGGGAGGTGCGGTTCATCCTTGCACGCCGTGACAGGCACTTCTAGGTGCCTGCCACGGGTGCATGGATCAACAGGGGGGGGGCACCATAGGTGTCCCCTTGGCCTCTAATAGAAGGCCATGCACCAAAGGGGGCCCTGCTGGAGGCCCCCAAACATGCTTACTGACATGGTTTCCATGTCGGACAGGCTGGCATGGAAACCATGCCGAAAACCGTGCATTGTAATCTCAAGGGCAGAAAGGCATGACCTTGAGATAACTAAATTAAATGCTACTGGTGGGCCAGCAGCACTTACGGTGCCACCCACATAAGTAGCCCCATAAAACGTGTCCAAGGTCTGCCATTGCAACCTGTATGCAGTTGTAATCTGTCAATTCGATTTGGCAAAATAACCCCCTTGCCAAGCCTTAAGCTCCCCTTTTTTTTACATTTAAGTGGCCCCAAGGTAGGCTCTAGGCAGGCCATATGGTAGGGTGCATTGTAATTAAAAGGTTGGACATGTCTTTTAAGTTTTGCATGCCCTGGTAGTGAAAGACACACACATATGTTTTTCACTACTGTGAGGTCTACCTCTCCCATAGGATAACATTGGGTTGCCTTATTACATGTTATAAGTGCTATCTTTAGATTGGGAACAAGTAGGAAAGTCATATTTGGTGTCCTGGAAATTGTAATTTAAAGCTCTCTTTAATGGCAAAGTTGGCTTTTAAGTCATAATTTTGAAAATACCACTTTTAGAAAGTTAGTATTTTTCTGCCCTATTTGGTGCCTGCAGCCTGGTCCTGGGTCACATGACTGGGTGTAATTGGCAGTTGGTCTTTGCATATTCCTCCCAGACAGCCACACAATAGAGGAATTGGGTGTACTGGATGGGCATCACTGTCAGGGTGGAGGGGCAGAGCTGGGCACAGCCACACTTGCAAATCAATAGGCTGTGCCCTGCCTTGAAACAAAGGACTTCACGCTAGCCAATTGTGCCTGCAGCTAGGCTGGAGCCAGGGTAGGGAAGCAGGGAATTCCAATAAATTTCTAGAAACTGCTATTTCAAAGAATCACCAAATATAAAAATAGGACCCTCAGATCCACTCTTCAGTTCACTTTCTGGACATGCGGAAGGACTCTCAGAGGACTGCCTGCTGTGTACTTCAGAAAACATTTTTGCTGCACTTGGAAGGCCTGCTCTGCTGCCTGAAGCCTGCCTTGAACCCACAGATGCCTACCTGGCTGCTTGAGCCCTGTTCCGCTGCTTGAACCCAGGACTGCCAGAGAGACTCCAAGGGCTAGTTGGCAGCCTTCCTGAATAGAGCCTCTGAGACAGAAAAGATTCCAATCACCTTGAACCCGTACCTGGACCCTGCCTCTCCAGTCCTGTACCTTTGGCAGTGTAGCTAGTTGTGCCAAAATCACATATCTTTTTGAAACTATTTTAAAATGCCCATGCAATTATCACACTCATATATTTTTTATAGCGAACTTCATCAGGTGTGTGCCCAGCAGTTTCGTAATGATCATGAATAGTAGGTTCCGTTGCTTGTTTGCCACCACATTCCCTGTCTCCCTACCTTTTTCTTGACCTTTCTCGCTCGAGCTCTGGTGTTTTCCGTTGTGGTTTGGAGCAATCCTTTGTCTGTGTATCAGGAGCATGGCAACATATGAGAGTCACATTATTGACAGACACTCTATAACTGAACCAACTGTCAACTATGGAACGCTCTGCCACGAAATGCTCTACCGGGCCAGTACCGAGGAAAAGGGGAGAAAAGGCAAAGGAAAAGGTGGGGAAAAGAAGGGAAATAAAGTGCTACATAATTATGAATGGTGTACTAATATGTATATATAACGCTTCTCTCTTCTTAGTAATAAACAGTGCAATGAAATGAATAAAGCATGCAGCCTTCAAGAGAAGGAAGTCAATCCTGAAGAATTCTACAAGATGGTGTTCTTCTTCTTGAGGAACATTTAACACGATCTGCAATAGGAGCACCTTCATATGGTCTCTCTTCACTTCAACATGGGACTGGAGGATTCATATCAAGTCCAATGTGAATCACACCATTTCCTTTAGGGATTTGCCTCTCATTAAAAGCACACATAGGACATTCATAAACAGAGTAATCATACCATTCACTAGAATCCATCTCATCATCCCACTGCACTCTTCCCTTACCACCTTTGAGAAGTCTTCGGATGCTCCAATATATGACATTCTGCGTGATAGCACTTCCTTTAAGGACCTTAAACCCTCACATAGCTCTAGAAAATTCGAAAATCACTTTTCTACTTTAGTGGGCAATTCGATCAGCACCTTATCATCAATAGGGAATTAAGAAGATCTGACTGTGTGCCCTTTATATAGCGCAATTTGGACTTGACCTGCTGTTCTCCTACTCTTGCCCTCACATTTCACAGGCCAACTTTAATACTTCGCTCAACACTTTCAGGGAACTTGCTCTTAAGCTTCCATGGACACTCAGAGGTGGTCAGACACCCCTCAAGCAACTGGAATGGATAGCTCTCGCAGAGTGAGAGGACATGTGGTAAGCCCATATTCTCTCCATGATGGTCAGGAGGAATGGGGAATGATTGAATGTTTTTGTGGAATGTGTTGGCATGGTGCAACACTAACCCCCACATGCATCAACCTATTTAGGAAGTGCAAACGGTGCGAATCGGTAAATTCGGCCGTTTGCACTTCCTAAATACGTTTTTGGGATGCATGAAACAATTCGCTATTTTTTGCATTTCTTTTGTGCGATTCCTTAAATGCAATGCATCAATTTGTAAAAAATAGCGAATTGTGAAATTGGAAGTGCAAATTAACACGAGGTTGACCCTCGTGTTAATTTGCGAACATTTTTAAAAAAGCAAAAAAATGCATTTTTTAAACTTGCATGTTACAGACACACATGTCCTTAGGACATGTGTGTGTGAAACATGCACTTGAAAATACATTTCAGGGGTGCAGGGGGGGGTCCTTTGGACCCCCCTCTGCACCCTTGCAATGCATCAACAAATTGAGAGTGCAAAAAAAAAAAAGGCAAAACGGCATTGATTCCTATGGGCCTCTAGGCCCATAGGAATCAATGTAATGCCATTCCTTAATTGCGATTCGCAATTAAGGAATCGCAATTTCCGAAAATTAAGAAATCCTAAAAACTTTTAGGATTTCTTGATGCATAGGATTTTGCATTTCCTAAATAGCGATTCCTTAATTTTCTCTATTTAAGAAATGCAAAATCCTAGATTGATGCATGTGGGGGTTATTGTTTTATTTGATTTGAGATTGTTCGTAATTCATTAAGTGGGTGTTGGGTTTTGTTAACATACCTTGGAACAGTTCTTTGGGTGGGGTACGTTTCGTGCTCACCGCATGTTGGGCAGATTCTAATGTCACATGGCAGTAATACAATGCAGGTGCATAAAGTTAAAGTTGAAAGCGGGGGGAAGAACGTTGATAATCAGGCCACAGAATGGTGGAGCGTTTGCATGAACAAGGTTGAAAACTGTTGGAAGGGCGAGATTTTGATCGATACCTTATCACTATTGATCTAAACCCCGATCTGGTCGACTGAACCTTTGTTGCCTGTCATTGAAGGAAGAAAGTGCCTCTCTCCCCAAGTTAGTTCACCCAATAAAGGACCCCGCTCCAAAAGATCACAAACAACTTCTAGCTTTCAAAAGTTTATTGTAAGGATAGGATAAGCTGCAAATACAGGCATCTCAGAATGAGATTCACGAGATACACAGGTCCAACTACATACATGTGCTCTCTGAAAGCCCTCAGACGAGCAACGGAAATTACTAACACAAGTTCTAAGAATAATAAAGCTATCAGCATTGACGCATATCTCTCCTTCATTTAAGTTGGAGGAAAACACACAGGTTAGGCTGTCCCTACCCTGCTCTAGATGGTATCCCTACTTAACCAAATCCCAACCTAACAAAGGTGTCAGCAGTGAATGACCCCCAAGGGAAGTCACTCACTCTTAGTCTCTTGGTGAAAACCTATAGTTCTCCAGTCATGACCCCTCTCTGCCTACCCATCCGCTCTCTAAAGGGTCCTCAGGTATCTGCTCTAACTCCACCCAGGGGTGCTGTCCCTAATACAAAACAGTCAACAACATTTGAGACGCCCCTCGTGAGACGCCCCTCACGTGGTGTAGCTTCTGGCTTTTTCCATGCTGCTTTGTATTGGGCCTCATACGTTGGAGTTGACCTTGCTTCTCAGACTCTTCTCCGGCCCGCTGATACCCCTTAAACATTCCAGAACCCTCCTCCATGTCTGGGCCGTCTACTGAACAGACCTCTATTCATTTTATTTATAATCGGATCCTCCCTTTCTCTTGCAGACAGACATCTGCAGCCAAGAACCCAACTCTCATAGACTTCCAAAAAAGGTTTGCAACATTTCTCGGCCCAGACATGTACGTGTAAATCAATGTTAAAACATTTCAGGCCTACAGCATTTCTCATAATGATTATAGCATTCAACTTCTTCATTAATTAAAGCATGTTAATACTCTTATTCTATTATTCAGTAAACACATCTATAAATCATGGCCCATTAATGCAATAGCCAAAACATTATTTCAATCTATGTCGTGAAAAGAAACACCTTCTAGCTTTGGCCCTGAGGCCTACCACATTCTGCGTTTAACCACATGCCATCTTACATTTTAGCAGTTACACGACATGGATTCAGGAATAATCACATCTAATAAAATCATATAGTGTCACACATTTCTGTATTAGTTCCACTTCTACTTAAATCTCTACATTAGCTATACATTCAGAATATAATTGCAGATACTACTAGCACTCATGGCATTTCTCCTCATGATTTGTGCTTACTACAGGTAAGTGTGATGTACTCATACATTTAGGTCAGTTTGCGCTCTCTCAGTTCCCCCCTTTGATGACCTCTCGGGGTCATCACTAATATTTAAACTGCAGTTATTGCTAGCATAACTTGTCTCTGCGTTTCCAGAGCCCTCAAACTCCTGTACTGATTATCTTGTATGGCAGCCAATCTCTGCAGCTGCTCTCTTTGGGCCCTTTCTGACCTTCTTGCTCTGTACCATTTGAATACCCTCACCAATCCCCACAATATGATCCCACAGATCAATATTATGATGATAGGTTTTAGTATATACCACACAAAGCTTTTGCCTAAGGTGGAGATCCACCCTCCAACTTCACTCATTCCGTGGCCCACCTTTTCCCAGACATTTTCTCTACTCAAGTCTTCGATCTCCTTGTGAATATCAGTTATGTTTCTAATAACTTTCTCAAGGGGCTTCGAATTGTCTGGAATGTAAGTACAACATTCCTGGACCTTCAAAGCCTTACAGACTCCGCCCTCTTTTGCTAGTAGGACATCTAACGCAAGACGGTTCTGAAGAACCATAGCCCTTATCGATTGCATCTCTCCCTCTACCAGCATTAAGGACTGAGCAGTGCTGGCAGACAACCTGTCGACGACTGTTGCCAGTCGTCTAATCTTAACATCATTAAGGATTAGACCCAAAAGAGGGAACATAGCTCCAAAGACATCTCCAACCATTTCTGCATCTCCTATATCTCTCCTTCCCCTCGATGATGTCTTGCCCTCGATGATCACTAAGTCTTGTGCATGATATATTTTGGGGAAGACAATTGCTAGGTAACATGATCCATACCAGTTGTCAGGTAGTCTCACGTAGGCATTTCTTCCACATACAAAATACACATTTGGAATCACTTGCATTCCCTTCAGGAAATCTTTAGTATAGTACTCTATATTGAAAGCATGTTCACAGCTGACTTCTCCCACGTATACATTTTCATAATACGTTTTGGCTCGGTGAAGACATAGCTTTCCTCTCTGCGTCTTATCTAAAGCTATTGGACCACTACTACCCTTTCTCTTGTGTGCCTTCTCTTCCTCGGTCCAATCTGTTTTCCATTGTCCTGATTTTTTCAAAATCTTTTGTCTCCTGTAACGATCATCCACCTGCCCTATGAACTTCTTCTCGACTTCTGACACTTTGCATGTCAGGTTATTTCTACGGGCATGTGAAGTATCTAAGGTAATCCAAGGAATGAAGAACTTGGCCAATCTGTCTTCACTCTTCCAGTAGTCCCATTTGTTCATCTGCTTATAATTTGGGACTTCTGGCAACACTGAATCATAGTTGGAGAAATAGTATTCAAAACTATCTCTCTCATAAAATATACTAAGCAATAAGCTACATGTAATGCCATATGTCAGCGGGAGGTGATGATATCTAATGCCTTCATCTACAGACGCCGGCAACTGCATGCAGACGTAACAGTCCTTAACCTCCATGGCATCCACGTATTCATATAAGAGTTTAGCATAAGCATTTGACCTAAAGTCTCCTTGGGACTCATCTACGTGTAATCTGCGGGCTTCTGCAGCTAATAACGCTTTCTCTTGAGTGTTTTCCCTTTTCTCACCAGCAACAGTGGGTGTAAGCGTTTCTACAGATTTCACATCAGTTACCTTCGCCTCTTCCTCATGTCCCTTTACATAAGAAATTGTTACCACTAAAGCTATTAATATTATCACTCCTACTATTAGTGTACCTATTATACATTTAGCTCTGCGGTTCTGGGTGCCGGCTTCCATTTCGTCAGACAATATGGCTCTCTCTTATCTTGGCACAAAGTTCCTTTCTTCTCGTTCCTTTACAGTCTCTTTTTACTCCTTTTGTCTTTTAGAATCACACAACTGGAAGCTGACAACCTTTTTCGCAAAAGTCCTTTAACAGTTCAATAAAGACAACCCTAGCCCTTCTCCATCAACTCAAGGGAAGTTCCCTAATATTCTCTGCTTCCTGGGCGCTAGGTAATCTTCTTTTTCTGCTCGCTTTATTTACAAAGTCCTTTAAGCATCTACTATCAGGTTTGTACCTGCAGCTTCGATAGCAAAGTTCAGTATTTCCAAACGAAGATTGTGCTCTTCATGGGCTGTTATCGTTGTACCAAAGTCGGGGAATTGCAATTCTGAGAGAAACATATGTTTTAACTTGCTGAGGCGGGGAGGTCTGGGGAGCATGAATGTTAGTGACCCTTCTTGTTCGACTCCGGGTACCAACAGTCGTATTTCCACGGTGACGATGGGCTCAGAACTGGACACCACCACCGCTCGAATCCTCCCTGTCTCCTGTTTCAAAGACATTTGTCGCCAGATATGTCCACTCAGGGGTGGAGTATCTTCTGCTAGGCACACGCACTCTTCTTGACCTTCTTCGGTCTGGTGCTTCAGCGCCCTGAGCACCTTCTTCCGGGTCTGAGTCTTCTGATATCGGAGGAAGGGTTATCTCTGGAGTTGACCTCAGGCTAGAGCTCCTTCTTTGCGGCCAATTAGCTTCTCCACGTGCCCTTCTACTCCGTCTCCTTCTTGTCTGTTCTCGCTCTCTGTCAGACTTGTCAGTGTCTGACTCGTACTCCCAGCTACTTTCTCCTTCTGTAGCGTCGTCTGTTTCGCTGTTGTACTGACCGTCCTCAGCTTGGTCAGACTCGTTCCCTGCTTCCGCTGGCACCTCTTCAGCTTGGCTAGCCCCCTCTATGGCTTCTCGGTCCTCTGCTGGACGTCTATCCGAGAGAGGAGCTGTTTCTTCCCGAGGTGCTGGAACCCTTCGCGTATGTGACGCGTGGATCCAATTGGGCAGGCCTCCCACCTTCACAGCCGTATTCGCGATCAGGATGATCTGGAAAGGCCCACGCCAACGAACATCCAAGCAGCTTCTTCTCACATGTTTTTTTACCAAGACCCAGTCCCCAGGGTACAGGTCATGGCACGGGCCCTGGCACGATGGAACCTCGGCAGCCTGCACCTGAAGGGACACAGAACGAATGGCGTCAGACAGCCCCTTACAATAGTCCAGGATCATATCATCTGTGATATTTAACAGTGCAGTAGTTGGGACAGATGGCAGCCTCATTGCTCTCCCCATTAACACCTCATGTGGTGACAACCCCGTTCTTCTGTCTGGGGTACTACGAAGGCTCATGAGGACCAATGGCAGGGCGTCAGGCCAACTCAGGGTCGTTGAGGAGCACACCTTTGCAATTCGGGCTTTGATCGTGCCATTGATCTGCTCCACAATTCCTGAGGCTTCTGGTCGGTAACTACAATGCAACTTTTGATCGATATTCAGAGCTGCACAAATCATCTTCACAAGCTCGCTATTGAAATGCGTTCCCCTATCTGATTCCAAAGAGGCCGGCACCCCGAAGCGCGGAATGAGTTCCCTAAGCAGTAACTTAGCCACTGTGAGGGTGTCGCACCTACGTGTAGGGTATGCCTCAACCCATCTGGAGAACACACAAACAACCACCAGGACATAGCGGAGGCGGTTGCATCTCGGCATTTCAATGAAATCTATCTGCATTCGATTGAATGGACCTCCAGACCTTCCTATGTGACTCAGTGCAACTGGTGTTCTTTTCCCTACGTTCAGCTGCTGACAGGTCACACAACGCTGGCACACTGCTTCTGCTGCTATTCTAAACTTAGGATTGTACCAAGTCTGTCTAAACACTCTCAGCATAGCGTCTCTCCCTAGGTGTACGGGACCATGTATGTGTCTGGCCATTGGGCTCACCATCTCATTTGGCAACACTGCTCTGCCATCTGCTGAGACCCAAAAATGGGACTCACCCACTAAACATCCTGCCTTTTCCCATGTTTCTTTTTCAAAATCAGGAGCATTTTCTTGCATGTTTGCCAGTTCATCCCAAGTATCAACAGTTTCCAATATCATGGCTAATTCAGTCCTTACATTTATTCCACCCACTTCCACCTCTGTGAAAGAGTACCCTTGCTCCGCGCAATACCGCGCAACTTCATCAGCATATCTATTGCCTTTCGAAACGAAGTCCTCATTTCTGGTATGTGCGGTGCACTTTACAACTGCGATACCTGCTGGGCATTGCAACGCCTCTAACAACAGGCGCACAAACTCTCCATTGCGAATGGGAGAGCCTGAAGAGGTCATGAACCCTCTTTGAGACCATAACTGCCCGTAATCATGAACCACCCCATAACCATATTGGCTGTCGGTGTATATGGTGACTCGAATTTGATTGCTTGCCAAGCAAGCACGTGTCAAGGCAATAATCTCGGCTACCTGAGCGGAGTGTACTCCTTCCAGGCACCCAGCTTCCACAACTCCAGTAATTGTACAAACAGCGTAAGCTGCTCTCAACTGCCCAACTTCGTCCCTTACACATGAGCCATCGACAAAGAAAATTTCGTCTGGGTCGGTCAGTGGCTCATCTACGATGTCGGGTCTGGGTTTGGTGCATAGTTCAGTCACATCGAGACAGTCATGGTCTGTACATTCATCATCATCCTCGATATCATTTGGGAGTGGCATCAAGGTGGCAGGGTTCAAAACAGAGCATCTCTTGAGGGTCACATTCTCTGCAGCAAGAATAACTTGCTCATAGCGCGTGAGCCTGCTGTTGGTCAGATGCTGTGTTTTGGTCCTGGTCATCAACAGTTCAACAGAATGGGGCACGCACACCTCTAACGGGTGCCCCATGACGATATTTTCACATCTCTCAATGCTGACACCCGTTGCAGCAACGGATTTGAGACATCCGGGCAACGCTGCGGCTACTGGGTCTAAAGTAGCCGAGAAATAAGCAACTGGTCTACGGGCATTCCCATGGATTTGGACTAACACAGACAACGCGCAACCTTCTCTCTCACAACAGTAAAGCAAAAATGGTTTATTGTAATCAGGCATTCCCAATGCCGGAGCACGACACAGGTCCTCTCGCAGCTGTAGGAATGCCATCAAACAGTCTTTGTCCCATGGTACCGGATCGCTCACCTCCTTGTGCGTCAGTTTTTGCAAGGGCTTTGCTTTCAGTTAAAAGTTCGCGATCCACTGTCGGCAATAACCCACCATCCCTAGAAACATCCTGACCTCTCTCTGTGTCTTAGGCGCATTCATTTTCATGATCGCCTCTATCCTGTCTGGTGACACCTTTCGCTTGCCTTTCTCTATTCTGTGTCCCAAGTACTGCACTTCTGTCAGGCAGTACTGCAACTTTCCCGGGGACACCTTGTGCCCATTGGCAGCTAGGTGATTTAACAAAGCAATGGAGTCCTCCCTGCAAGCTTCTTCTGTTTCTGACGCCACGAGGAGGTCGTCTATGTACTGGACCAGAACTGACTTCTGGGGCAGCACTAGACTTTCAAGATTTTTCTTCAAAAGCTGGTTAAAGATCGATGGGCTCTCTGTATACCCCTGAGGAATACGACACCATGTTAGAACGCGACCTTCCAGCTTAAATGCGAAAAGAAAATGGCTTTCTTCGTCCAGAGGGATTGAAAAGAAAGCCTGACAAAGATCAATCACAGTGAACCACTCAGCTTGGAATGGAATCTGAAACAGTATCACTGATGGATTCGGTACCACTGGACAACACGAAACGACTATGTTATTAATCTTTCGAAGGTCCTGCACTATCCGAAATTTCCCATTTGGTTTCTGCAGACCCATAATCGGGGAGTTGCATGGACTACCCACGATTTCTTTCAGTATTCCCTGTTTAATCATGGACTCGATCACGGGTTTTATGCCTGCAATCGTTTCTGGAGTCAATTTATATTGGGGTGTTCTTGGGAACTCAGCATGCGGTTTCACTACAATTTTCACTGGGTCCACCCCTTTGACCAATCCAATCTCTTCCCCAGTGAAGTCCCATACTTCTGGTGCCACTGTCTCTCTCAAGTCCCAGGGGAGCTCATCTACTGTCAAAGTAGGGTACAGCTCCACGCATATTCTTGAGTTTGCAACTTTGAAGTCTGCGTCATCATCATTGGTCAATACCTCCACTCCCTGAGGTGTACAGTATATTGTACAATTCAATTTACACAACAGGTCTCTACCTAGCAGACACACAGGACTTGAATCGCAAACCACAAACTGGTGCTCATCGCTGTACTTCCCTATTTTCACCTGTACTGGTTCTGTCAATTGGCTGGTTATTCTCCTGTTTGCGACCCCCACCACTTGTATGGTCTCTCCAGACATGGGCAGGTCTGGAACTGCAGCTGATCTGATCGTGGATCTAGTGGCTCCTGTGTCCACCAGAAATGTCGTGGGGCACCCTGCTACTTCTGCTTCGACATAGGGTCCCCTCTGGTCCACCTCCAAGGCTGCCCCGAGGGTGCAGTCTTCTCTTTCCACTCTCTGTCCGGTTAATGGGTCCACATAATAGCACTCTTCTCCTTCTACAAACAGGGGCATCTGTCTATAGGTCTTACCCATAGTCCCTACTCGAGGAGGTTGCGGGAACTGGGCTCGGGGAGGAGCCCCCCCCCCTTTGAGCACCTTTCCCTGGTATGGCGTCACCCCTCTTGTAGGCGCGCTCTGGACCTCTTCCTCCTCTATCTCTTGCTCTCCTATCTCTACATTGTAGGGACACTCGCGTTTCCAATGCCCCACCTCGTTACACTGGTGGCACCTAGTCGTTTTCTTCAAGGCAGCTATGTCTAATCTGGGTCTAAAGGTGGAACTCTCCTCATTGCCCTTGTTCTGACTGTACTGCTTCTTTCCTCCTGTACCTATTCCTTGCTGCTGTTGCTGCTGTCCCCCCTTTCCTGCTGCCTGCATCTGTACCACCATCAACTTTTCTTTTAGTTTCTTAGCCTTGGAGTCTATCTCATCACAGCAGTACCTGGCATACCTCAGTATTTCGTCTAGGGGTTTACTTTGCCAACAAATCGAGTGTTGCTGAATCATTAAACTAATATCCGGTCTCAGTCCCAGGACGAACTTGGACACGAATTGCCCTATGTCTTTTGGATCCATTACATCCAGGCCGCTATACTGTTTAAACGCCTTCAGCAATCTCTCGTAATATTCGTGGACGGTCTCTTTGGGTTCCTGTCTGGTTCGGTCTATTCTGACCCAATCTATGTCTTGCATTGGCACTTTCTCTTTCAGCCAAGTCATCACTCTCTCGAATTTTGCCATCACAATCTCGGACGGCCCATTAGTCTTAGCATCTCTCTCCGGCTCCGTTGTGGGCCACTCAGCGCTAACCTTGCATGCTGTCCACAGATCTCCTGGTACTACAATGTCGAACAGCGTGTTCAGATCTATCCATAGGACCTTTGAGATTTTTACAAATCTCTCGACTTGCTTGTACCACTCCACTGGGTTTTCCCGCAATTTGGGGAAGGAGGTGGTAAAAGCAGCTAAATCTCCCCTACTCCAAGGGACATGCACATAGTTCCCATTGGCGACTTCACGCAAAGGGTATGCTTCTATTCCCTGCAGCCTTCCTGGTGTCATACCAAGCGTGCTTCTCCTGACGGTCCCTTTCTTGGACCACCTCTCTTCCCACTTATCTAGTGCCCTCCATGTCCTTATTCCAGTGATCAGTTCCCTTATGTGCGTTTTCAGCCCAATCGTTCTCCTCTCATCTAGGTCTCGATCTGTGTAATGTAGCCTGTGGTTACCCTGTAATGCTTTGGTTCTTGACAGGTCCACCATATATTTGCCTGCTAGTTCGACTAACTTCTCATGGATTGCTCTCGCCTTTCGAGTGATGTCCTTTGCCATATACAGTATTTCATCCTGCTCATACATTTCCATTCTTTCTAAAGGCAGGGTACCATCTATCATGTCATCCAGGTCTGACCTTAAGCTGGCGACATCGAGTCTCTTAGCTTTTATCTCAGCTCGCAATATGTCTTTCGAAGGGGGCTCACTGGTCTCCCTACCATCCCAACTCCGAGCTCTACGTTTGGGCTCGGGAGAGTTAATGAGTGCTCTCCCTTGCTCCCATCTCTCCAGGTCCCATGCTCGGCCATCCGATCTTGGAAGGTGATGGAACACGGGCCTGTTACCCCCACTCTTGCTCTGCCCACTCTCTCCTGCTTCTCTCCTTTCGCCGTACGCCTCTCTGTTATTTTCCCTCTGGTCGCTACTCTCCCTTTGCCTAGTATCACTCAGTATCCGATACGATCCTTCCTGGTTCCCCATATTCCCTGGGCTGCGCTCATTTCCGTCATCACAGGGACTATGGTGCGACCTCTCACAACTCCCATTCTGTTCTCTGGTGCCGGGCACACAGTGTGGACACTTAAAGCTGTTTCTGTACTCTTGCGCTCTCCTCTCCCCTTCACTGAGTATTGGGCACGCCACCCCTCCACTCCCGGGGCCCCCGTTTTCCAGGTCTGTTCTATTCCCACTCCGGGCCCAATGGGTGACTCCCCTACTATCTCTCTCTCTCCAGTCCCCCTCCGGGCTGCTCTCCCCAGCCCCGCAGTGAGTCCGAGCTCGGCTGTCCTGACTTTCCCTTTCAGCTTCTGCAGCTATGATGCTCTTGTGAGCCTCCACTGCCTCATCCCACTTCTTCATGTACTCATTTAGCTCTTGAAAGGATTTTCGTCCAGATCCCCTCAGATCCACTGGCCATCTAGGGCCCCCAGGGTCCCCTCCTGGATCCCCTGCTGTGTGCATCGGGGTGCTCCACTCTCTGGGTATCGGCATCTGACTTGGGGAATTGATCGTATCGTTCCTCCTTGCCGTCTCTGCTCTTTCTCTGTCCTTCCGTACCCGTTCTTCCCCTCTTGCTCTCTCTGGGTCATATATCGATACTATAGGACCTATGGTAACAGGTACCTGTAGTGCAGCTGGTAATCCGTAGGATGTGGCGCACTCCGTTTCCGGCGCTCCTTGTACCACAAACCTCCCGACTACCTGTTGCACCTGACTAGGCTGGGACAGCTCTTTCTTTGCCTCAGGATCCCACTCTGAACTGGGAAGCGGTCTATGCTCTCCTGCATTGCCCCCCTTTTCTCCTTCACTATGCTCGACCTCTCCCCCTGCTCTATTATACGGGGGTGGCCTGTCTGTCAGTAATCTGTTTATCAGGCTGTCCTCTGTTTCGCTCTCATCATCTTCTTCTAGGGGGCTTTTATTACCGGGCACCTCTAACACTGGGTACAGTTTATTTACTTCCATGTTATGCACTCTCCATCTTTTAGCATCCGCATCCCACCTGGCATCCTGCACTGCCCTTACCGATCGTTTCACCCTTTCTTGTCGTCTGTTCATATTCTTTTCATGCGCTGCCCTAATCCATGCATCAAGAGCTTCAAACTGGGTCGGTCTAGGCAAGGGTCTCTTTGAGGTCATGACTGATTTTAATCGATGTAACACCTCTAATCTGAACGTCCCGTACTTCGGGAACGTCAGTTCCTCATTTCCTTCCGTAATCTTACTCCACTCTGATATCCAAAGGATCGTATGCAACCCAACATTCACTGCCATGTAACGAGCCGGCGTACCCTCCGGCGGGGCTTCTTCCCCTTCATACGATCCCCGCTTCTCTTTTTTAAACGCCGCTCTCAACCATTTAAAACACTTCATAATTATGCGCACAATATCCAGCCTCGCTACTCTGTTTACTTCCTGATGACAATCCACCAATCCTGTCGCGGCTTTGCTAACTTGGCCTATCGCAGCGCGGTCTTTCTCCGGTCGGCCAATCCCAGCTCGCCACTTTCTGACGTCTTTGCTAGCTGGCCTATCACAACGCGGTCTTTCTCCGGTCAGCCACTCACTGCGCGACACTTCCTGACGTCACTTTTCTCCGCTTCGCAGCAGCACCCCTCCTTTCTCAACTCGTCTCCCGGTCATGCATGCGTCCCATTCATACACCGAAAAATGACTACTTCCGACCAAGCGGTCACTTCCCTCGACTGTACGTCCACAGTCTATATGTAATTGTCAACACAACTGACGAAATGTCTATCGTCTCTCTGATAGGTTGCTTACACACACAGTAACCTCCGACCAGCGTCCGTTACTCACGCACTCACTCTTACGTTCCCCCTATCTCGGTCTTTCGGGTGATCAATGGTACCTCATGACCCCCTTCACACTATTTGACAATTACTCTGGGTGTCCGATACACCCGAACCACTTAAGCTCTCCTTGAACTTAAGATTTCCACCGGTTGCGCGCGCTCACAACCTGTTCCACAGTCACTCTACAGACATTCAACTCCGCCAGACATTACAACATAGATACAATACAAAAACACCGCAATCTAACACGCATGACCCTTTATACTCACTCTCGACCGATACTGCTGCTTTTTCTGTCTCACGTCATCCGGATCTTCTTCAGCGGGCGGTTCTTCCGATCATCGATTTCTAGGGGCCTTGGGGTAAGCTAACCTGGCCTAGGTCACCGTCCTCAAGAAGGCAACCATCCTCTGCTACCAACTGGAAGGGCGAGATTTTGATCGATACCTTATCACTATTGATCTAAACCCCGATCTGGTCGACTGAACCTTTGTTGCCTGTCATTGAAGGAAGAAAGTGCCTCTCTCCCCAAGTTAGTTCACCCAATAAAGGACCCCGCTCCAAAAGATCACAAACAACTTCTAGCTTTCAAAAGTTTATTGTAAGGATAGGATAAGCTGCAAATACAGGCATCTCAGAATGAGATTCACGAGATACACAGGTCCAACTACATACATGTGCTCTCTGAAAGCCCTCAGACGAGCAACGGAAATTACTAACACAAGTTCTAAGAATAATAAAGCTATCAGCATTGACGCATATCTCTCCTTCATTTAAGTTGGAGGAAAACACACAGGTTAGGCTGTCCCTACCCTGCTCTAGATGGTATCCCTACTTAACCAAATCCCAACCTAACAAAGGTGTCAGCAGTGAATGACCCCCAAGGGAAGTCACTCACTCTTAGTCTCTTGGTGAAAACCTATAGTTCTCCAGTCATGACCCCTCTCTGCCTACCCATCCGCTCTCTAAAGGGTCCTCAGGTATCTGCTCTAACTCCACCCAGGGGTGCTGTCCCTAATACAAAACAGTCAACAACATTTGAGACGCCCCTCGTGAGACGCCCCTCACGTGGTGTAGCTTCTGGCTTTTTCCATGCTGCTTTGTATTGGGCCTCATACGTTGGAGTTGACCTTGCTTCTCAGACTCTTCTCCGGCCCGCTGATACCCCTTAAACATTCCAGAACCCTCCTCCATGTCTGGGCCGTCTACTGAACAGACCTCTATTCATTTTATTTATAATCGGATCCTCCCTTTCTCTTGCAGACAGACATCTGCAGCCAAGAACCCAACTCTCATAGACTTCCAAAAAAGGTTTGCAACATTTCTCGGCCCAGACATGTACGTGTAAATCAATGTTAAAACATTTCAGGCCTACAGCATTTCTCATAATGATTATAGCATTCAACTTCTTCATTAATTAAAGCATGTTAATACTCTTATTCTATTATTCAGTAAACACATCTATAAATCATGGCCCATTAATGCAATAGCCAAAACATTATTTCAATCTATGTCGTGAAAAGAAACACCTTCTAGCTTTGGCCCTGAGGCCTACCACATTCTGCGTTTAACCACATGCCATCTTACATTTTAGCAGTTACACGACATGGATTCAGGAATAATCACATCTAATAAAATCATATAGTGTCACACATTTCTGTATTAGTTCCACTTCTACTTAAATCTCTACATTAGCTATACATTCAGAATATAATTGCAGATACTACTAGCACTCATGGCATTTCTCCTCATGATTTGTGCTTACTACAGGTAAGTGTGATGTACTCATACATTTAGGTCAGTTTGCGCTCTCTCACTGTGCTAACTAGAATGAATAAAAGCGTGCTCCATTAAGGTGGGGAATGAGCATCATCAACAGTTTTTCCATGAAGGTTTTTACTGTCGCCAAGAACTATGTAAGTTTCCTGCACGTTGGTATAATGTGTTAACTGGCTGCAGTCTACATCGTACATTTGAATCTGGTTTGAATAGATGTTTATTTTGTAACACGATGCAGCAGGAATTCTGAGGGTTAATTTTGCATTTGGTTAATAATGGTGGAAGCTTTAGCGAATTTGTGAGTGGCACAGCAGCAATGATTGTAAATGTTCTTATTTAGGGAGGCAGGGTTTTGGTAATATTTATTACACTGATTTTTCATAGAAACTTGTTAACTAAAGGGGAGAGAGATTGTTTTACAGTGATGCCTATAATGGTGTTTTTCTCACTTTTATGTTACAGTTACCCCTGAAGAAGAGAGCAATTCTCGAAATGCATTTGGTACATTAATTTACAAGGATGAAAGATGTAACGTCATATTATACATCAAGGAATTACCTGTTGTGGATTATCGCAGTTGGAAACAGTACACTGCTAATAAAATCCTTGAAATGTGAATGTCTTCGAGCTCAGCTTGTTTGAGCAGTTAAAAATGGACCGGAATGTTAAAAGAATAATGAAAAGGAATGTTGAAGAATGATGATGACTTGGATTATTTTCTGGATTAGAAGGGCCTTCGGAACCTCAGCAGAGGCTGTGCCCCTCGTACTGTTGAGTTAAGTTGGTCAAAGTTATTTTGTAATCATTACTGACGTGCATGGGCAGACCACGCACCGAGGGTTGCACACCCCAATCATCAGCCTTTGAGTATTTGGTTAAAGCATGTTAAAAAATATGATAAATACGGGTGTGCATTCTCCTTCATGAATCTGGAGGAATGGTGAACCATTCTGAAGAGCAAGTTGTACACTGTTCGTAAGACAGAAACTGAAACGCTTAACACAGCAATTACATTGGTGATCTAATAGTGCAGTTATAACATGTCTGATGCTATGCCCATGCAGAAATGCTGCCATTTCTCCAGAAGAAAACTGTACCCCGTTGTCAATAACTAAGGTTTCAGGAATTACCTCTTTGCTAAAAACGTCCATAACAAATGTTTATGGCTCTGGTGTGCTGGCCGTTTACATGAACTTCACTTCTGGCCATGTGGACTAATAGCCAATGAATAAAACTGTGCACTGCATATGTGAAGGCAACATTTTCCAAAGGCATGGCAATGTCGAGGCCCAACTTTTGTCAGGCAACATTGGTCCATGATTCAGCCTACACAGGAGGAGCTGAATTCCTAAATGTTTTGTCACAATTTCTACAAACTTCACAATTCCTCACAAACTGATCAGCATCCCTTTCTGTACCCAGGCACCTTAACTGGGTTCTTAATAAGTTCTTAAGAGCAGACTTGCCCAAGTGACCTGTGTGACTAGCCCGGATAATGCTCTTTCTAATACCCTCAGGTGGGACACACCTGTCATTCCTGAAAACAAAAGCCAATAATGACACAGCTTGGCAGAGATGTGAGCACAAGAGTACACTGGACCTTGAAGCTTTTGGAGGATGGCTACCCCTTGTGATTGTATTCTCCTACCAACTTAACTACGTCACCCTGTCTTCCTCTGCCCAGAGTTCTTCTACAAATCTATCCCATTTGCAATGCACAAGCCACCATCACACTCATCACAACATCAACTGCAGTGTAATCATACTCAACTTCCCTGGGGTTCAGGCAAAGTAACCCCGATAGATTGCATGTCTGTTGTTTTCCCCAAGTACATATATCACTCCTAAATAACACTCCTGTAACTTTGAGCACAGTCATGCAATGCGGGCCATGGAGTTCACACCACATTTTTCCTCACTGGAGACATGCCAGTGGTTTGCAATCAGTTTTAAGTGCAAATGTATCACCCCAAATGAAATGTCTGAAGTGCTTTATGGCCCACGCACAGGCTAACAGTTCCTGTTCTTTAACAGCATAGTCTTTCTGCATCATTGAGCGTTCTGGATTCATTACCAACTATTCACTGTTCCTTGTCCACTTTCAGGGATAATACAGCCCCCACCCATAGGCACTAACATAGGCTGTTATAATGCATTACTTTCCTAATTAAAACATTTCAGGGACAGGGCCATGACTATGTACTTTCAGACAGCATTTAAAGCTTTGAATTAGTCTATGTCCCTTTGATTTAACATCTTTCTGTTAAGAAGACGTTTCTTCAGGGCCTTCAAACTTCAAATAATAGTCAAATAATTCTGAAAAGAACAACAACTATTCTCTGTTGCATGGTGATGGCGCATCTTTAATTGCTCTTACTAGTGACTCCCAGGGAACAAACACCAAGTTCTGAGGTTCAATGTCCCAAGTACTCCACTTGTGCCTGAAACAGTTTGCATTTCTCAAGGGACAAAACTAGACCCCTCCTTTACAACCTGGACCAAACATCTTGCAAAACTTCCAAATGTTCCTTATCATCCTAGGTGAAAACAGGAATGGCATCCTAGAAACACCTGACTTTATCATTCAGATCTTTAAACTGATGGAACATTGCCAGCTGTAAACTGGTGGTGCCAATGCTTGGTCAAATGGCATCCTCCTGTATTGGAACAACCCACAAGAGTCATAAAGGCAGTCAAGAGTCTGGATTCTCCACCTTGCTCAACTTACTCAACTTGGTGATTGCATGCCGAGCGTCGGAACTTCGGCAACCCCATCAAAGAGAGCAATCAATTTATTTATCTTGAGTAGAGAGTGTCTGTACATTACAATGTTTGAATTTGTGCTTTCAAGTCCACACAAAAGAGCACACTTCCATTGTTATTTTTGGCCAACACCACATGTGAAATCCATCCTGAAGATTCTCTTTCCTTAATGATGCCCTCTTTGAGAGGGCATCATTCAAGCAGATTATGTAAACCTTTATGTACAGTTTAGGTACACTCTCATCTTATTTCCCTTACTAGGATAACTCCTACCTTGAGCTTGATAAGGTGCGAAAAGCCTCTCCTTAAACACATCAGGAAAGGAACTGAAGATTTCAGGTCTAAAATTAGGCCCACTGACAGCTAAAACAGGATTGGATGCTCTATGGTTCAATACAATGCTGCAGAGTCTTTGGTCAACCCAACCCTAGACACACACGTCTTTTCATGCAGCATAGGTTTTAATATCCACATATCTTTCCTTTAATCTGACTTCATATGCAAGGTAAGCATCAAAGTCAATCTTGCTGCTACTAAATCCAACTGCTTTGATGTCAGGATCATCAAACTCATTCACTTGGTGTGCAGACAATGTACCAAGCACCTCTTGAGTAATTATAGTGTGGAAGGACCCAGAGACCGCTATGACCAGTCCTGTTCCAACACCTGCAAGAAACATATAGGTGGTTAGTCAACCTCGTCACTCATCTTTCTATCCTGATAATGAATCACCAGAACCATATTACCTTTGTCCATTTCCAGTTACTCCATTTGTTCCGTTTCAGGTATAGGATTAACTGATATATGTGCCTCAATGGGTTTACTTGTTTTCTCTACAAACTCTCCCAAAATGAGCCATGCACCCACATATTTTGTACTCTCTTCCCACAGCTGGACAGCGCTTGGAAGATACAATATGAGTTGTGCTGCTACGTCAATAAAAAGTCTATTTGGGCTTATTTTTCCTTGGTTGCACAGGTTCAAAGGTGGTTTGTCAACTACTAATACTGCAGAAGAACCTCAACCAAGAGACAGATTGGGCAACTGTCCCACCTTCTGCGAAGTTGGATCACCAATAACTCACAACTTCTGTGGAATGTGTGTGCTGTTATCATTTGCCATCAATTGGTTCCTAATCATTTAATTGGTGGTATTTCCATCTCACATGTTGTAGACAAAATCTGTAAATGGAGTTGGGAATTCATTAAAGGCTCACCTTCATTGTGCCTTCTTGCATAAGTATGCTAATGTTCCAATGTGATATTACTAGAAGATTTAAAGCAATTTCCTTGTTTTAGGATTACCTTTTGGATTTTCTCGTAATCATCTTCTTTGGGTGCCTCCACTTTCTAAAGATGTATTGCCCTTCAAACCACAGGCAATGAGGCAATATGCTTTTTCTGTGTTCCATAGGCATATTGGAAGAATCCACTGCTATTAGCTAAGTCTGGAATTCTTCCTTACACCTCACCCAGTTTATTTGTGGACCACTCTTACTCAGTGGAGGATCGCATAGCATATTTAAAAATGAAGATGAGGTTTGAAGCTTAAGAAGGGAGTGAGAATTGAAAACAGACGAGAGATGTAGTACAAAGACAGAGAAAATGTGAGCGGTACCTGCAAATGGAAGCTGGGACAGGAAGCATGTGTAGTAAGAGACGAGACGGTGAATTGAAATGAGTGGTGCGCGTGAACGCGCCACAGCGATCCATCTGTTTTGAATTATGGCGCACAAGTCTGGGCACGATAATTCAAAACAGATGGCGCCCGTGCGGGTAACCGCAAGCATTAGGCCGTGAGCGGAGCAAAGGGGGGTCATGTACCCACCTCTGCCCAATTGCGTGCTGTCTTTCTTAGAAAGACGCACACAAAGGCCAATAGCCCATGACCAACAAAAAAAACAACCGCACAAGGGTGTGGTCAGATTTTTAAGCCCCTTACAAAAAGTCTTGCAAAGTAGCGCATGCGCGCTGGCTCAGGCGAGACCTAAAAACGATGAGGTAAGGAAAATACGGAACACAACTGGAAGCGCACCAGTACTTAAGATAAGTGAGGGATGGAACGCAGAAGGAAGGATATAGAACTCTGCACACAATTTTGTCTTTGACCAGTATGTTGTGTTTAAAAAAACAGAGCAACAGTTCCTGTGTATTATTTGAATAACTACCTCTGTTAAAAGTGCATATGGTATTTTCCAGTCGCAAACTGCTCATTAGAGTGGAACGAATGATAGGTAAGTTTCAATAGAAATCATAATGGCCGCTTGCATCCAAAATGAGGAATGGAGCGCCATGCAGCTGAGTGTTAGAAGGTGGGAGGAGGGCTGATCTTGTGAAAGCCCACCTATGGGAGGCGCTGCAGAGTGATTAACAAGGACGGTGTGCTAAGCTGAAAGATGTCTCACCCTCAGGGTTTGCTCACTCTGATGGATGATAGCAGCAGCCACATAGGCACTAATGGCAGGGAAGGCGGTCACATGGCCTCACTTGTCCATGCACCAGCATCCTTTTGGTATGTGCTTTGGCTCTCTACTCCTGGATGGCTGCACACCCTTAGGCCAGTTCCAGGAAAAGATCAGCGTTAAATGCTGGCGATCCTACTCCCAACTGACAGGTATCCTTCGTCATAAAGCAATTCGGAGTTTTGTTTGAAACTATCTGTTCAGCCTCAGGATAGTTACAATACGAGAGGCGCATCCTTGACAGCCGCTCTGGCTGAACTAACTGTCAACCATGGAACACTCTGGCACCACGGCCAGTACCAAGGAGAAAGGGGGAAAAGGAAAGGAAAGGCGGGAACAGGAAGGAGAATAAAGTGCCACACAATTAATACTAATGTGCATATTTGTATTACACGTTTCTTTCCAAACTCCCTTTGGCTTCTTTTGGCCTGTTGCCCCTCCCACATCTCCTCCTTTGCACTCTACTCCATGCATCCCAGCAGACTTTGCTATATCTCTTCATAGGGTGCGTCATTTCGCCATCACCCCCCCATTTCCTGGGTTTGAGTCACATACACCCCTAGTTGATCTCTTGGTCTGGGTTTTAGCACCTCTGGTTAACTGCCTTCTTTCTCATTTACTTAAGGACTGTTTAACTAATGGGTCTTTTATTATTAGCTTATTTCTACGTTTCTTCTTTCTACTTTCCACTTAACAGGTCTGCTGTTTGGGGGAAGGCCCTATTATCTTGCCCTATTATCTCCGTCTCCACTACCCCATCCATTTGCCCTCTGCCAACTGTCTTCTTGCTCATAATTGGAAGATGTAATTCTAATTATCTCTTACAATTCTTTTTGCACCTGTCTAGCCCTACTTCTTCTCGCCCTACCTAACTGATTCACTAGGCCGATCCTCTCGCTCTACAATCTTTCTCAAACTTGTTTTTTGGTTGCAGCACTCTCTCATCACCCCTGTTTTACACCTTCTCTCTCCTTCCCCTTTTCCTCACCCTTTTACATGGAGCCCCACAGTGGGTACCCTAGCTCCCTTGTCTCCTTTGGGCCTATCCCCTACATACCAGTGCGTCATCGAGAGGTGATCCACCACAATGTCCTTTCTTTAACTCTATTTTAGCCGCTCTCTTTGCTGCTCTTCTCCAAATGAGGGAAATGGGGCTCTTGTCTCTTATTACTCTGGTCTTATTCCCTCAATCCTCCCTCTTGTGGTCTCCACCTCCACTCTTTCTTCCTGTGCCGCCCTCCTTCCTTAATCCTCAACAGTTTATCTCCCTCTTTGGGGGAAGTTTGGAGAAAGCCCACACACATGATTGTGGCCAACACCATCAATGACAGTGCTCGTTTTGGACCACATAGCTGTTCCCCAGATTCAGGGCCGGAGGAGCGAAGGCCCGCAGGCTGCTGAACCCTCAATCCCTCTTTTACTGGTGACACAGATGGAAAGTACAATGTCGCAGCCTTCAATTTTCAGGAATGTTTTTATCCTTCACATAAACCCTGATGCTCTTCCACCAATACATCATGGCCACATGGTCAGAGAGTATTGCCTCAGGGCTCCCTCGTGGTGCTTTCTGCCCTCCTTCAACTTCTCGGGCCACCTTGTGTCTTTTTGCTTTCTAGTTTATCCCTCAACAATTTAGATTTCTTAGCGCTTTTGTGTGTCTCCTGTCAGTTGCCACTTTAATCCATCTTCTGTGGGAGGCTTCCTCTTTATAAGAGTGAGAGTGTGAGCTCAAGTGAGTACACGTCTTCATGTGAGTGAACGTGCATGCATGTGTGCTAATGGCCCGGCATGAGTGTGTGTGTCTTCTAGAGTCAGTCTGCATGTTCAGAAGATTGAGTTTGCATGTATATTATTGTTATTTTGTAGGCTTGATTTTTTTGTTACTATAAGTCAGCGTCTAAAAGTGAATGTGAAAATTCCTGTAAAATGACTTTGATCTCTCTTGAATGACCTTTTAAATTCCAGTGGCGCTTTTCTCACGCATTTACCATTCATCTGAAGCCTTCCTGGCGTGGATTGCTGTAGATATCTCTCTTGCTCGGTCTGGGCAGCCAGAGATATCGCTCTGATTCTATCAGCAGTCCTGATTTAATGGGCATGCCAGTGGAGCAGTCTGTCACTGCCTGGCTGGGGGCGAGGTTATACCCCAAGAGGAGTGATCAAGGTTAAATCTTCCCCAGGTCGCTCGCTGTACATGTCTGTGTTTGTAGCATGCGATAGAAGATTCGAGAAGCGAGCCTGCAAGAAGTATGCCTGGTTTAGGCTCCAGGAGCGCCTGTACAATTACCTTTGCAAGCAGAATGAGTGATAAGAGTCCTGTGCTTGATTTTAAAAAAAAAGAAGAGAGAAACATAAGAAAAGGAACCCAAAGTTTCACTTAGGGGTCTGTTAGCACTGCAAAATGTGTGGTTGGAGGATGTGCAGACTCTTTATTCTTGATTCCACCTCATAACTCTTTCCTACGCCACCCTACACAACTTTGTATTACTCCTATAAATTCTTTTTCATGCCAGCTTTCTTCTTATCTCTATGGTTTCCAAGATAAATAAATACTGACAAAATAAAACAATAAAACATCACTTAGTTAATGGTAAGAGCACTCTACATTTGTAAGTTTCTTTGTCTTATGCTATTTTCTTCATCAAGGTTTATTTTTTTTATTGAATCTGATCCAATTGGATGGTGGGGGGTGGGGGGTTAACCGTTGTAGTGGCAGTCTAGGGGCATACTCTCTAGTACATCGCGATAGAACTTTAAAAAAGGGGCTGGGGAGTGGCGATTGCCTTTACGCATCCTGTGCAGTGTTCCATCTTTGAGGTACCTGAGCTTCAGGATGCTGAGAGACTGGCTTTCGACTCCCACCCTCAGCACAGCCATCTTTTCTTGGTGCCCTGATTTACCACCCACAGGATACGCTGTGTATTTTATCGAATCTCTGGATGGGCTCTCTGGCCCTCCCGCTGTTGCGCTTGGCTCAATCTTCATATCGATGACCTGCCAGATCAGCTGGTGGCTACTCTAATTGAGACCACGGCGTCTCTCAATTTGCCTCGGCTGGTCACTCTTCCGACCCACTCTGCTGGGCACATTATTGATCTGGTGTTCTCTAATTTCCCTTTGATGATTAGCCCTCCCAAGCCTATTCGCTGGTCCGATCATTATCTGATTCCATTTAAGTGAAGGATAGAGAATTGTTCTCAGCAGGTCGGTCCTGCTGGCCATACTTTTTTTCGTGCCTGGATTAAGGTTCAGGTTGCTGACTGGGTGGAGCTCCTAACTAATCTGCTCTGCCCTGCCACCCCCCTTGCCCCATCCTTCCATGATGACAAAAACTCTGGGGGTTCAATTGGACAATCATCTGTCTATGCAACCTCAGAGCTCTGGGATGGTGGGTCAGTGCTTTGGGATGCTCCATACTCTTCCTATTTCTCTTGCCTCTGCATTGCAGGATGAGTGTGATCCATGCTTTCATCACATCACAGCTGGACTACGCAAATGCTCTCTATTTTGGAGTTTCTGAAGCTTTGCTTGGTTGCCTTCAGGTGGTTCAGAATGCTGCTTCCCGGTTTATTCTGCGTTTTCCTAGTCGGACGTCGATTTCTCTTATCCTTAATTCTCGCCACTGGCTGCCTGTTAGGAAACAGGTTTTATTTAGATCTCTCATTCTGGTTCACATGGCAGTGTTTCAAGCCAGCCCAGGCTATCTCCTGAGGAGGTTTCGGTGTTACTGCCCCTCCAGAGCGATGTGTTCGGCATCTGACGCTCTGTTGGCCATGCCCGCATTAAGGAGGAAGGGAGGCAAAGTATTTTCATTCCTAGCAGCCAAAGCGTGGAATAAGCTTCCACAGGATCTTTGGAAGCGAATAGTACACGTTACAATGCAAACATTTATAACGCATGCTTTTACAACATGGTTATTACGTTGCATCATCTATTACAACGATTTTACAAAGCATGCCATCACAACGCATTTTAATAAACTACATTTACAACGCATTTCATTACAACGCATACCATTACAACCCATAATACTTGTAGGGCAACAGTAGGGTAAGTGTTGGATAGTGTAGGGGTAAACATTACTATTCCCACTCCAGTGATTGCAACAGTAGGGTAAGTGTTGGCTAGTGTAGGGGGACAAAATAAAAACTATTACCACTCCAGTGAGTGCAACAGTAGGGTAAGTGTTGGATAGTGTAGGGGTAAAAATTACGATTCCCACTCCAGTGAGTGCAACAGTAGGGTAAGTGTTGGATAGTGTAGGGGTACAAAATAAATACTATTACCACTCCAGTGAGTGCAACAGTAGGGTAAGTGTTGGATAGTGTAGTTGTAAAAATTACTATTCCCATGTACCCCAAAACCCATACCCAACCTAAAACTAAACAAAAATCCCCATTGCTTACCTTATAATGCGTTGTAATGGCAAGCATTGTAATGGTATTCATTGTACTTGCATGCATTGTAGTGACATGCGTTGTAATGGCTGCGCTGTAATGGCATGCAATGTAAAGGCTGTTGCGTTGTAGCAGCCACGTTGTAAAGGTAGTGCATTGTAATGACTGTGCTGTAATTGATGTTTCCCTTGGAAGCTTCCTCTAGAGGATATCTTCCGAAGGAAACTGAAAACTTGACTCTTCTCTTCTAGTGAATAGGCATTCTGTGCTTTCGTGTGTATTATTATGCTTTAAGTGCTGGGATACTCTATGAGTAGCAGTGTGCTCTACAAATCACCCACATTCAGTTAAGAGAAGACACAGCCACAGCTGAAGATAATATATCCAGTCAGAGCAGGACAGTGTCATCTAACTACACGGTGTAGCTTGCTACTCACGCCGGCAAGCGCTTCAGAACCCCACATAGGGATAGTAAACATTAAATAAATGGTGAAATACAATACGATACATGCACGATGAAAACCACAACGTATTTATGTCCAGCAGTCATCACATTTTGCCATTGCAAGTCATGTTGTGCATTACTAGTATGATATAGGTGCCATCTTAACTCCATTTCTGAGTAATGATTGTGTAATTGAATATTTCGAAGGCAGCCTCTCATCTGGAATGCTACATCACAGTTGTCAAGGCTATGGGAGTAATGTAGAGTTTGATGGGCAGGGTACTCTGTCGCAAACACAATGGAGTACCCGTTGCGTCAGTCGTCTCTATGGGTTCAATTGACTGAGCCTCTTTTGGCTCTGTTGAAGGAAAGTTTCTTGAGATGCCCAACAGAGCCGTCGAAGGACAGGTATTACACCTCCTTTCCTATTTAGGGTGGGTGGCGTAATCTCCTTTTCTTCTGGACCTAACTAGCTAGGTAAAACCTGACAGTGAAAGAAAAAAAAAAAATAATGACCCCCACACCTTGGAAGAAAACTCTTATTAACAACCTCATGGCAATTCACTTTGAATGTGCAGAATATCTGCTGCCTATTTGATCTGTAAACTCAAAGAGATTATATAATTAACTCCCTTTAGCCCATTCAAGCACTGGAGTCTCCATGTGTTGAATAAGAAAAACTTGGAAAAATGGTAATGGGAGAATAGATCACTGATTTGGGAGTAGAACACAAAAGCTGAAAGTTGCAATCCCTATGAGATAGCTCAGAAGGTTAAGTGCCTGCTGCAGTGTTCCAAGTGTAGCCAAGCTCCAATGCCTCTGAGATAGCCAGGGGGTTAATGCACCTGCTGTACAGGGTTGATTGATGGTGGATATGGTCGTGGAGTGGACATGTGTGTGTGTGATACCACCATAGTTTTATTTTGTTTTATTTTAGATATTTGCTCTAGCATGGGACTAGTTTCTAGGAAAAGGTGAGCACTTATTAGAAAATATTTGTTTGTCAACAGGGACATCTCAAACTTGAGTTGCTGCTGTACAATAAACAGTATTGCATATCTGGGATTTAGTTGAAACTAGACTAAAAAAATACAAATGTGATGAATAGGTGGGAGGTAGCAACATATAATTGAGAGAGTTGTAGACAAAACACTGCACAATTAATGCTTACATCTCACCTATTTTTATATTAAACATAGTTACAATTTGGGAAATGGGGAGATTTGCCCACAATCACATGGCCTAGGGCCATGTACCAAAACTGTAATTACAACCACTGTCTGCATGTCCCAACGTCAAAACGAGTCATTTGATTATGGTAATAATAAAATATGTTTGTTGATTTGCGAGTAATGCATACAAGTGTGAAATTAATTTGGTGCCTGTCCCATAGCTCACCAACAATGGCAAAAGTGCATTTGATAAGCAGAAGGCACCCATACATTTGACAAATACTGTTTTTTAAAGTCAGGACTATTTTGCTCATGAGGGACGACTTATAATCCCTATTCCACTACAACAGAAAAATAGATTAGTACTAGGATGAATCTTGTGCATTTTGTCCCGCTCTTCCAATGCACCTGAATCTCCCCAAAAGAGTGAAGCTGTTAAATACACAAAAGATCACTTTTATGTTTCTAGCTCCGCTTTCCCGCCAAATATATTTTGGCTTTGTGTGTCTTTCAACATTCAAGTAGCGAATCAACAAGTAAGCCTCTGAAGATGCCTGAGAATAGTTTTAAAATCTGAAATGTTCATTTGCAGTAGCTCGTTGCTTATGTGCTTATGTGTGTTAATCACTTATTTTATGTTTCCCTTCTCTGTTCTGTGTGTATGAGAGACAAGGTGAGAGAAATATGTACAAATGAACAATTGATGGCCTAAGTGGAACATCAAGTGAGTTGGCAAATCTTTTCGAGACGAAAGAGCCCTGAGAGAGGGTTGGCAGAATTGTCTGTGATAGCTACCTGCAGAAGACTGACAGTGAGATGTAATTGCAAATTGTATTCATATATCGCTTACTACCCCTAACGAGGCGCTGTAGTTCTGAGGGAGGAATGACCGAGCTATATGCAACAGGGAGAGACTTTACAGACATCTGGAAGTGCTATATGTGAGACTCAGTGTCCTTAGGGAAGGCTCGGGGTGCTGTCTTACTGAGTCCTCGCACATCTAGAGAGGTGTGCAGAGCTACTTCTGAAGACAGAGTCCTTGGGAAGGAATTAAAGTGCTATACTTTGTCCCCCATGTTATTTGGAGATGAGTGGTCTGTATGGGTTCCACCGACTGAACCCCTGTTGGCTCTGTTGCCCCCTCCAGAAACGTGTGGTCAGCCCATTGCCTTTTAGCAAGTATCCCCAAGATCCATTGCAGGACAATGGGCGGCAGGACCTTCTCCCACCTCGGAACAGTGGCTTGGAATAAACTTCCTTTGGAACTATAGTAGCTACTGCCGTGTTTAAGGAAAGGTTGAAGACATGGCTCTTCCAACAAGACTCGGGCCACATGTATAATGCTTTTTGCCAGTTTGCCGATTTGCAGAATCAGGCCGTTTGCAACTGCAAGAAAGCCTTTTCACATGTACCAAATCCAATTTTGCGATTTGGTAACCTATTGCCAAATCGCAAAATAGGTTAACCATTTGGTATTAGGAAGGGGCATTTTAAGGGCGTCCGTTTCTAATAGCGACTCGCAGTGGTATATTTGAATGTTTTAGCAACTGAAATGCGGAAGCAAAATATTAACTTTTTACCACCAAATTAGATTTGATGCTAACCCATTCGCGAATACCTTTTTTAAGAGCATGCAGAGGTCCCAATGACCACTGCCTGCTCTTAAAAAAATAAAAGAAACCTTTACATTTTTATTTATGAAATGCATTCCTTTTTTTCAAGGTGGCACATAGGGTTTAGGGCGGTCGGAGGCTGTTGTCGAGCAAGCGAACGCCCAAAGAGTGGTGTGACCCCCGTATCCCTCAGCCCCCAGTGAGTGGCTTACACCCCGCCCGGGGATTGGGGCGAGGCGCAAGTTCCCCGTAATGACGCAGTGAAACAATCGCCCGCTCCCTCATATGCGTACTGGAGCAGCATGCCTCGAAGCCTATGTCGGGGCTCGGCGTTGACAGCTGGGAGTGACCCCAGATCGTCACGGCTCCCTGACACTGAAATACTGTTGTGCCCAGAGCTGAAGAGTGTGGGTCCATACTAACGCGCACCACTCGCGTAACGAAAAGTGAGGGGGCCTCCGTGCACGGTACTTAGGGGGGCCCCCTCCGGGCTCAATCAGGAGCTCTCCCGGCCAGAGTTCAGTGCCGAGGGGGCCCCCCCGCACCACGTGGCCTGCGGGGGCCTGTGTTACGCCCCTGACGTCAAGGGCGAAGGGGAAGACCGATGGACGGACTGTGGCCCCAGAGAAACAACTGCGGCCGTCGTCGGCGAGACCCCGAGGGCGGCTCAGCTTACATAGTGGAGGCAGTGAGACGGGGAGAGAGCCCCTCAGGCAGGCATCCGTGTGGGGCTTGGGGCTGTATGAGGCAACACAAGGGCATTAGGGGGCTGACGCCCTTAGAGCGTCCGGCTGAGACATGTGGTGGGGTGGGGGGTGGGGGGGGCCTCTTCGTTCCTAAATCGAGGCCTGGTGACATTACCACCACGTATATAACTGATTAACCCTCTCATACCCCCTCCTGCTGAGATTGGGGTAATTTAAAAGGCCTTGTTAAGTTTGGCTTCTAGTGACTGTGGCTCGTACTTCCCAAAACTAGAAGCAGAGGGCATACGGGATTGACTGGTTTTACTTGTTTCCCCCCTTGGGAGACACTACTTTATATGGCCCTGACCCCTGCCTTTTCCCCCGGGAATGGCCCCTGGTGCTCACTGGGAGAACTGAGCTCCTCCTATCCGTACTATCCTCAGAGACCCTGCCGCCCTTTCACCATGGTGGAAGTGTCTGGGGAAGTGCGGTGGCACAATTCTACATCACTTGCAGGCCTCCGGGGTGCCTGTTCCTTGACTGAATATCAGTTTTTCGACCGAGTCCTTCAGCTCCCGGCCTGACTTCTCCTCCGAGGTCAGGTCAACCCCCCATATCTTCCAACCCACCCTTAATGCACTTAGAACCAGTGGGGCCATCCTCTTTGTGGAAGCAGACCGCTCACATGGGGAAACCGAAGACTAAACGAACAGGTGACAAACTTGCGCAGGGGAGACATCCCTGTCCTCGGCTGTGGAGAATGAGGGACATGAGCTCCCAGAGGCCTCTAAACACCCACAATAACTACAAAGTTCTTGCCGCTATAGCAGACACTAGGATCATTCTCCAGCAAGACATTAGTGCTGTGTCGTGGGCCATCCTACAAGCTGAACACCCTAAGTTGGCCTAGTGAGTTAAGGGGGCGGAGACCTCAGTGGAAGAATTACAGCCAGAGCACCAGACACTAACCCATAAAGGGGCGGACCTATCAGAGTGTGCATCCTGGAACAGCTAACCGAAGATGTGGAGGGACAAAATCGTCACAACATCAGAGTCTTGGGCGCTGGTTCCAGACAGACATAGCACAGAAAGCCCTTTCTTTGCTCTGGAACAAACTCACAGAGTACCGGCTCGCCCATTGGCGGGGTGCCCTGTCGTAGCTAGGCTGCTATAGAAACAGGGACCTTATTCTCAAGAGGGTGTGAAATGAAGGCCCCTTTGTAGTGAACAATGGGAAAGTTTCTGTGTTCCCAGATTCTAGGGTTATTGTCCAAGCGCAGCGAGCTTTGTTCCTTGAAGTCAAAAAGGCCCTCCGAGACGAAGGCCTGCAATATTCCCTGATGTTTCCTGCTAGACATATGATCATTTTAGATGGCACCACCCACTTCGCGACGATCCAGGTGTGGCATGGGATTGGTTAGAGGCCTACAGAGCTTGGTCGACACTCCCCAAAGCCCGGCCTAGGACAAGGACACCTAGGCAAAGACCCAGGAAACGTGCATGAGGAGCGCCCATGGTAGGTCCCTGAAGAAGTAACCCTTCTCCCAGACCAAACAGGAATTGGCGACAGCACTGCAAGCGGTTACTGAGAAAGCACTAATACAAGACTGATGCTGAAACTGGCAATCCTTCGGAAAGTATGTCAGTGGCTTCGGAATCAGACACTTCTCCGCTCAGAGAGCCTGCCTAAAGTGACTCCACAATCAGCGGACAACCTGATTTGAAGATATAAAGTCCACATTTGTAAAGCGCACAATCACCCGTAAGGGTCTCTAGGCGCTGGGGGCCGTCGGGAAGATTAAGCGAGCTATTGCCCAGAGTCACATGGTGCTGGGCTAACCTGCCGCCGGAGCCGGGGATCGAACCGTGGTCCCCAGATTCTAGCGTCAGTCGCCCTGGCCGCGGCGCCACACCTCTCCTATGGCACTAGTGTTTCACTGAACTGATATCTATGGTTGGGATTGCATTCCTATGAAGGAGGGGAGCTACTGTCGATTGATTTTGCTCTTGCTTAATATTGTCTGCCTCCTCTAGTATTTGTTGTCCTGTCTGGGGGTCCTGGCCCAGGGGTACTCAGGAAATTGAAAATTAAATTGGATGTCAGCTGGCTCAGGTGCCTGGACAATTTCTGAGAAACGGGCTGGCACGGCACCTGTAAAGACCACACTATTTAGCCTACTCTGTCTGGATTAGTCACTGCCATGAGCCTGGAGCTGGCTTTCTAATAATGATGATGTTTTTACTTTTCAGGTTTGGGTGGTTAGCTTTTGCTGGGCTGCTCTTGGGTTGGGAATTTCACAGTTTGGGTTCTGTTTGGTTGTTTCAGGGTTGTAATGCCTGCTGTTTTTGAGTGTGCGGGTCATGGGAGGTTTGGGGAGGGTCGCTGGGGACTCACGCACTATTTGTTTTAATGCCAGACCCTACATTTGCTTAAGTCTTCATGTCCTGGAATGTTACGGGGATGGGGTCCGCCTCCAAATGCCTCAACATTCACAGAAACTTGAAGAGGCGAGGAGTACAAGAAGCTATGTTACAGGAGACTCACCTCACAGAGAAGAAGAACCATTTGAGGCATAGATGACAGATTACATTATATTCTACCTCCTACTCAGCCTATGCCAGGGGAGCATTCATATGGATTAGGGTGGGGACACCCTTTGAGCTTTCCCACTCCACCATCGATAAGGAGGGTGGCTAAGTGCTGATTAGGGGTAAACTGTTGGGCAAGGGCATAACTTTGGGGAGTATGTATGATCTGAATCAAGATCAGGTGGCTTTCTTTCTAGGCACTGTCAGACCCTCTGGTTCCTTTAGTGATGGATGGCCTTTTATTCGGGGGCTAATTTAACTGTGTGATTGATGTTACACTTGACCGTTCTACCCCCCCCCTCCCTTTCCCGGGGTCTTGGCACATAAGACCTCAGAATGCCTTAGAGACTGGCTAGAACACTGTGGACTGGCAGATAGCTGGAGAATCCAACATAGGCAGTTACAAGATTACTTGTATCACTCACACATTTACAATCTACACACTAGATTGGATATGTTTGTTTGCTCCAACAGGCTCAGCCAGTATGTGATGCATACAGAATATTTGGGACATACGCTGTCCAAACATAGCCCAATGTTCTTAGGGTTTTGCATTGTTGAGGAGCGCTCGGAGATCCCCAGGTGATGTCTTAATCCCTTCCCCCTGGAGGATGTAAGTCTCAGAGACTCTTCAAGAACTGCTATCATTGAATACTTTGCTCATAATCAGAGTTCCTCATCGTCTGGCCTCCTTGAGTGGGAGGCATTTAAGGTGTTGGTCTGAGGACGCTGTCTGGTACAGACGGTCGGAGTGTGAAAGGAGATAAATGGGGAGCTTAGATCGTTGGATGGTAGGCTGCACGACCTGGACAATGCTCTTGGGACTGATGAAGGAGCACTGGCCCAACTCCGGGAAGCTCAGGAGCAATATAATGCTACCCTTGAGTGCTTGCACTGTCTTGATTACAAAGACTATATTGCTAGAGCACACAATGAAGAAGATAGACAAGGCAGATTTTTGACCTGGCTTATAAGACCTGAATCTTAAGGGGCATCTATTACACAGATGTTTATGAGCGATGACATGCCACTCTACGCCCCCACAGTGAATACCTCGTTTCAGACTATTATGAATTGCTTTACAAGCGTCTGGATGACATCACGCCGGGGACCCTGGCTGCCTTCCTGGACCACCTCCCCTTGCAAGAACTGGATTGCCTCTGCTGAGCCCTGTCTGCGTCCGTATCCCCGCGTTGTGTGTGTGTTTGCCCGCTGGCCCCTGTCCCCCTGACTCTGTGCCCCTGTCTGTCCGCCGTTTAGCCCCCTGCCTTGGTTGTACCCCCTAGCGCTTCAGCCGCTGCTCCCCCGTGGCCCCGCCCCCTTGACATCTCGGCCCTCTCCCATTCGCCACCCCGCTCCCACCTCCCAGCTGCTCCTCCCTCGCTCCGCCCCCTCCACTCTCCATTTATGGCAGAGTCCGCACGTACGCGCAGCGTTCACGCGCAGCGGGAGCACCGATTGTGCGCCGAAGGCGCGCCAAAGGTAAGCCCATCTGCGCCCGTCCGCGCCCAGCGCCAGACCCCCTGGCCCCCGCAGATGCCAGCCCACCCGCCGGACTAACGACGCCGCCTCCCTCAACGCACTCAATACCGGCCGGATCCCCGGCTGCTACCGAGCCACCCCAAGACGCACCCACGGACCCTTCGACTGCCAATCCTGCAAGTTCTCCTGCATCCGGACTGGTATCACACCAGCCAAGCCGAGCACCGGCAGCAACCACCTGAAGTGCATCCTGCTCAACACCCGCTCCATCCAAAGACATGCCGTGGAACTCTGGAACCTGCTCGACACCACATCTCCAGACGTGGCCTTCCTCACGGAAACATGGATGAACGCCTCCTCAGCACCCGACATTGCCATCGCCATTCCGGACGGATACAAGATCACCCGGAGGGACTGCGTCAACCACACAGGAGGAGGCATCGCCATCGTCCACAAGAACACCATCCGCATCACGACCAACTCCGACGACACCTTCACCGCCGCCGAACACCTCCACTTCCAGATACACACCGACCCCAAGACCACACTCAGAGGCACCCTCATCTACAGACCCCCGGGACCACGCACACAATTCAGCGAAGACATCGCAGACTTCATCAGCCCGCACGCCCTCGCCTCCGCTGACTACATCCTTCTAGGGGACCTCAACTTCCACCTGGAGAACAACAACGACAACAACACCACCACCCTGCTGGACAACCTCGCCAACCTCGGACTCAAGCAACTGGTGAACACCCCCACCCATTACGCTTGACCCAGTCTTCTCCTCCAGCAACGACATCTCCTTCAGCCACTCCACCGGACTCCACTGGACAGACCACAGCTGCGTCCACTTCAGCTTCAGAAAGACCACGACCCACCACCACCCGCAACAGGTTCCCCGCAGGAGCTGGAACAAGATCACCACCGACCAGCTCACCACATCACTGAGACAGAACCCTCCCGCCAGCTCAATGGACCCCAACCAAGCAGCCAACAACCTCACACAGTGGATCACCAACTGCGCCGACGACCTTGCACCTCTGAAAAACCATCCCAGCAGGCCCGGCAGCAAGAAAGCCTCCTGGTTCAACGACGTCCTCAAGAACTCCAAGAAGAACTGCCGTGCCCTCGAGTAAGCCTGGCGAAAAAACCCGACTACAGACAACATGACCACCCTCAAGCACGCCACCCGCAAACACCACCAGCTGATCCGCACCACCAAGAAGTCAGCATTCAAGGAACGTCTCGACAACAACGCACACAACAGCAAGGAACTCTTCAGCATCGTCAAAGAGCTCTCCAACCCCAGCGCCGGAAACAACGACATCACTCCCTCGCAAGACCTCTGCGACTCACTCGCCTCGTTCTTCCACAGCAAGATCGCCGACATACACAACAGCTTCGGCGCACCGACCACGCACCCAACCACCGAACCAACGCCCCCCACCACCACCCTCTGCGCCTGGACCCCGATCACCACCGAAGACACCATCCACACGATGAACACCATCCACTCCGGATCACCAACCGACCCATGCCCCCACCACGTCTTCAACAAGGCCGACTCCGTCATCGCACCCCAACTCCGGGACATCATCAACTGCTCCTTCAGCACCGCCACCTTCCCGGAGAGCTGGAAGCATGCCGAACTCAGCGCCCTCCTGAAGAAACCGTCAGCGGACCCCGCCGACCTCAAGAACTACCGCCCCATCTCGCTCCTCCCCTTTCCTGCCAAAGTGATCGAGAAGACCGCCAACAGACAGCTTGCCGCCTTCCTCGAGACGAACGGATCCCTCGACCACTCGGGGAAACAGCGGCCCTCATCCTCCTGGACCTCTCCGCAGCATTCGATACTGTCTGCCACCGCATCCTAGTGCAGCGCCTCAGCAACATCGGAATCCAAGAGAAGGCACTGGAGTGGATCATCTCGTTCCTCACCAGAAGAACCCAGAGAGTCCGCCTCCCCCCGTACAGATCCAAGGCCACCAAAGTCATCTGCGGCGTACCACAAGGATCATCACTCAGCCCCACCCTCTTCAACGTCTACATGAGCCCCCTCGCAGCCATCGCACGCCAACACAACCTCAACATCATCTCCTACGCCGACGACACCCAGCTGATCCTCTCCCTCACCAACGACCCAGCCACCGCCAAGACTAACCTACACGAAGGGATGAAAGACGTAGCCGAGTGGATGAGGAACAGCCGCCTGAAACTGAACTCAGACAAGACGGAAGTCCTCATCCTGGGATCAGCACCCTCCGCCTGGTACGACTCCTGGTGGTCCCCTGCCCTGGGCAGCGCCCCCAAACCAACGGACCACGCACGCAATCTGGGCTTCATCCTGGACTCCTCCCTCTCGATGACCAGACAAGTCAACGCCGTCTCATCATCATGCTTCAACATCCTACGCATGCTCCGAAAGATCTTCCGATGGCTCCCCACCGAAACCAGGAAGACGGTCACACAGGCACTCGTCACCAGCCGACTGGACTACGGAAACACCCTCTACACCGGAACTACAGCCAAACTCCAGAAAAGACTCCAACGCATCCAGAACGCTTCCGCACGACTCATCTTGGGACATCCCCCGACACAACCACATCTCCGGACACCTGAGAGACCTTCACTGGCTCCCCGTCAGCAAGAGAATCATGTTCCGACTCCTCACCCACGCACACAAGGCCCTCCACGACCTGGGCCCCAGGTACCTCAACGACCGCCTGACCTTCTACACCCCCACCCGCCAGCTTCGATCGACCAGCCACGCCCTCGCCGCCGTGCCACGCATCCGAAGATCCACCATGGGAGGAAGATCCTTCTCCTACCTGGCAGCCAAGACTTGGAACTCCCTCCCCATCCACCTCCGCCTGACCCAAGACCAACTCAAGACCTGGCTGTTCGAGCAGTAGCGGACCCCCCTTCCCCAAGCGCCTTGAGACCCTCTGGGTGAGTAGCGCGCTATACAAATTCCTGATTGATTAATTGACTGTGGAGCCCGGGAAGCCCTGAGAGGTTCCAGTGTCACCTCAGGAGATCAAATTTGCCATCAAATAAATGGCCTCTGGAAAAACCCCGGGCCCTGCTGGCCTGTCCATGGGGTTTTATGCCACTTTTGTGGGGACTTTGAGACCTCAGTTAGAGCCAGTGTATGCTGAGTCTCTGCGACTGGGGACACTGCCTGTGTCCACCAGGGATGCTGTTATGATTCCACTTCCCAAGTCCTAGGCAAGGAGAGCCCGTACCTCTGCGTTCCGCCCCTTATTCATGTTAAATATGGATTTAAAAATTCTTAGTAAAGTGCTGGCCCCTAGATTGCTCCCCCAAATGCCTGCACTAATACATGTTGATCAAAACGGTTTTATCCCTGATTGGAGTAGCTCCCGGGACCCCCGAAGATTATATCATGTTCTTTAACATCCAGAGGTACAGCTTTGTCCGCATGCTTACGTTAGTGTACCTTGAAAAGACCTTCAACTCGGTGAGATGGGACTTTCTTTTTGAGATCATGTACAACATGGGGTTGGGAGAGAACTGGGTTAAGTGGGTTCAATTGCTATACTCAGCCCCAACTGTGCGAATCAAAATGGGCAAAACCATTTCCACGCAAATAATGTTTATAGAGACACCAGAAGGGATGTTCACTATCTCCTCTCCTGTTTGCATTGGCCATTGAGTCACTGGCAGAACTCTTTCGCCAAAAGGGGGCAGAATCCGGAGTGACGATAGAGGGCAGGGAACATACCATTTCTCTGTATGCAGATGATCTACTCTATCTCGACGATGGGACGACGGGAGCTGCGGATGCAATGACCCTACGGAGAGAATTTGTAACATTTTCTGGCCACTGAGTCAGTAAGATTAAGACATAACTGTTCCCCATGACATCAGGAGCCCAACAACTGTGGAATATACCCCAGGACTTGACCTGGTCCCCTGCAACCTTCCGGTATCCGGGTATCTCAGTATTCCACTTTTTAGAAGACCTACGGGAGGGTAATCTGGGTAATGCTGTTAGATTCCTTAAATCCAGTGTCCCCTTTTAGTGATCTCTGAAAATGCCCAGAATGGCTAGGATCTCGGTGTCCAAGATGTTTATGCTTCCGAGACCGTAATATTTTTTCATTAATTTCTGTGTTGAGGTACCAGGTTCTTGGTTTTGCCAATTGGACACTCTCCTTAGGGACCTGACATGAGACGGCGGCCACCTTAGGGTTTCACTGGAGGTTCTCAGGTGACCCCCATGCCCCCACAGGACGAGAGGGACTTAGGAGTCCCTGATTCTGAGCGAAAAAAATTTGGGGCACAGCTTGGGAGGGTCACTCAGATGCTTGAAGGGGCCCGTTAAGAGGAACTCGTCTCAATGGGGTTATCTAGGCATCAAGGAGCTTTTCTGGCAAAGCTGCTCTGTCCGGCAGTGTAGATCCCCCAGCCTGGTGTACTACTGGCAGTAGCCTTGAAATGTTGGAGATGGTGTTTAGAAAGGACAGTGGGGACTCCCCTTAATGCCCAGGCATTATTGTTAGTGGTGCCCCACATTGTCACTCACTTTCTTTTTTCACAGATGTACAGTTGTCTGCCTGGACGGAAGAAGGTTTGGTGACGGTGGATGGCTGTTTATTAGCTAGGCATGCTGATTCTACGGGACGATTTGGTGTCCTAATATAACTTACACTTCCAATTCTTAACGTACGAAGCGTTGGCATGAACCTTCCTAGACTTATGGTCGGGTGGCTGAGATGAACCAAAGACACATGCTGTCTTGCAATTGCTAGTGTCTATGGGTACTGCAAGCCGCCTGGTGAAATGGTTCTATAAGTCACTTTCGGAAATGGTGCGGAAGCCACTGGTGGCACTTTGATTTCGATGGGCGGTAATGTTGGGGCGAGAGCTCGCTAGAGCTCACAGACTCAGAGCAGCGCAGGATCTTGGCATATCCCAAGACGGTTTCCAGGAATATGTTGCTGAAATACACCTAATAAAATTATGTCCACATGACCTCTCTGATGCCCCACGGACTTCAGGTTATCTATGACGGGGGGCCAGGGGCCTGCCCCAGATGTGTATTCGCAGATGCTGACTTGGGAAACAACCTTTACAACACAACTTTTACAACGCACTACCATTACAACAAAACTTTTACAACGCAACATCCCTTACATCGCATGACATTACAATGCAACCATTACAACGCATGGCACTACAACGCATACCACTACAACGCATGTCATTACAAAGCATACCATTACAACGCATAACATTACAACGCATAGTACCCTTACACTATCCAACACTTACCCTACTGTTGCACCCTCTGGAGTTAGAATAGTAATTTTTACCCCTACACTATCCAACACTTACCCTACTGTTGCACCCCCCTGGAGTTAGAATAGTAATTTTTACCCCTACACTATCCAACACTTACCCTACTGTTGCACCCCCCTGGAGTTAGAATAGTAATTTTTACCCCTACACTATTCAATACTTACCATACATGCAATGTAATGTTATGCGTTGTAATGGTATGCCTTTTAAAGGTAGTATGCGTTGTAATGGAATGCGTTGTAAAGGTAGTTTTTAAAAATTCCTTGTAATGGCATGTGTTGTAATGGAATGCGTTGTAATGGATGTTGCGTTGTAAAAAATGCATTGTAAAGGTATGCGTTGTAAAAGTATGCATTGTAACGTCATACATCCCGCTGACTTTGGACACATCACCTGGAGCTGTCCCCACCGGTGACCGTTCTGGTAGATGGTAATACATACCCTCTATGCAACCCTGGGCCACATTCTTGCTTGCACACCGGAAACCTGCCTGCCGGGAAGCAGAAAGTGGGCTCTAAGTTCTTGGATCTGGCCCTGGCTAAGAGACGATTAGCAAGGACGTGGAAGTCCGTGGTGGGGCCTGTGGCTGCGACCTGGGTGAAAGATGTTACGGTCAGGGCTGGGGCTGAGGAGCGAGTTTTGATCAGGGAGGATGGCCGTAACATGCGGAGACGCCCAATTACAGGGTTATGAGCGGAAGTACTAAAGGCTTGGGAATGCCTAGTGGGGGATGCAGAGGAAGACGAACCAAGGGATGAGGTTGGAGGTGATGCCCCATGGGAATGCTGATGAGGATGGTGAAACACACTAAGAGAGATGGGCGGCTTATATCTCGGTGGGGGCACAGTTACTCTCCCGGTTACAGACCTGCTGGACACATGTGACTGCACTCCCCCTCTCATTAAGCATCAATTAATAAATAAGTTAATGGAACCCCCCTCAGCTTCCCCCCGACCCCCTCAGCTGGCCGCTGCGTGGCCACCTGCCCTCCCCATTTTTAAGATTCCTGTATTTTTTCACCTAACTATTATTTTGACCTATCCCTGAGACAGTTTGGTTTGTTTCTTTGGTTCTACAAGTTTCAATATATTGGCCTTCACGAAATCACTTTATGCAGCTTTAGAATGCTTGTATGAGTGAACCTATGATCTGAACAAGACAGTCAGAACCCCCGAGGGCCTGAATGTCTGGCGAAGTTGTCTTATATAAGCAGTGGTGGGGGAGACTGTGGATCACTGTGCCTTCTGCGACATTCCAGTGTCACTCAATGAGCTGCTACTCTGACATTATTGAGGGATTGTTATGTTGTCATCCATTATTCTCCTCCTATGCAGGAAGTCCCCTGCAATGTAACTACATAGGAAACAAGTGTTTGTATTATCTTTTGCATGCCGACAATAAGCCAAGTTCATTTCAATATGTCCAGTATGCAGCTATGAGTTCATGTTCATGTATACCCTAAATGCAAATAAAAATGTTTTTTTTTAAACATGGGTCCCAAACTTCCGAACTTTGTTCCAGTCTGAGCTGCTGCACTGCCTAAGGAGAAGGGTGGCAGTGTTCCAGAACTGGTATTGCTGACAGCCAGTCTCCCGATGGCGAGGGGACATTGCTTGGTTTCTGCGAGTCCTGCTGGAGGACGCTGGAGGCTGCCAGTGACACTGGGTGCTGGCTGCCTGCCTGCTGAGAGGAGCGAGGAGTGAAGCTTGTCCTACAGAAGTCTGCCTGCCCATGGAGGAGAATCCAGCTGTCAATCCCGGTGTAAGGAGCAGCCCAGAGGGAGGAGAGGAAACATGGCAAAGTGCCAGGAAGACCCGTGAAATGCCCAGTGTCCCCTGGTCTTCCTGGACTACTGTTGAGTCAAGTCCCACTGAAAAGAGGCTTTTTTTTTTTACCGAGTTTTATATAGCGCAAACTTGACCCGAATCGGGTATCAGAGCGCTTTACATAGCACCAATTGCGTTACATGAGGACACATCCATTTTTTTTCTTAGGCATGGGGAGATTTGCAGCCTGATTCATGAACCTAAATTGCACTCGCAAAGGGCAAGATTCTCAGAATCTTGCCTTTTGCGAGTGCAATTTTGGCATTTGGGATTCACAATCCCAAATGCAAAAATCGCTAATGAAGAATTAGCTAATATGCGAGGATTAGCATTTAAGGAATCTCTATTAGAGATTCCTTAAATGCTATTCATGACACTTTCCAAAATTGCGATTTTGCAAATTTGGGCCGCTATTTACCGAGAGGTCAGACCTCTCGGTAAATAGCAAAAACTTAGAAAAATGCTTTTAAAAGCATTTTTCTAAGTTGCATGTTGCACACACACATGTCCTTTGGACATGTGTGTGTGCAACACCTGTTCAAATGTGCATTTTAGGGGTGCTACAGGGTGTCCTTTGGACACCCCTGGCACCCTTAAAATCGCTATCTAATTTGCGAGTAGTAAATTGCTACTCGCAAATAAGGGATACTCCCCATTCATTCCTATGGGCCTTTTGGCCCATAGGAATGAATGGGGAGTTATTCCTTTTTTTGCGAGTAGCAAATTTCTACTCGCAAATAGAGAACATGTAGGAATCGCTATTTATTTAGCAATTCCTACTTGAATACCGTTTTGCGTGTCCTCAATAGCGAGTCGCTATGATTCGCTATTAGGGCCACGCAAAACGGCCCGTACATGAATCAGGCTGTAAGTGATTTGCTCAGAATCACAGGATGTTCAGCGTCATTGCTGAGACTCAAACCCAGTTCCCCAGATTCGAGGACGACCACCGTAGCCCTTAGTGAGCACAACAGCTTCCCCGAACCACATGCACATCTGCGCTTGGCAGTGCCGACGGGGCACCACTTCAGGTAATTCCATACACCTGACAGGCTTTGTCTGAGACATCATTTACAACGCAGTCTTTACATCGCAGTTCGTTTACAACGCGGTTGTTACAACGACCTCCTTGTTAGAACGTGATGCCTTTACAACGCAAGTCATTAGATCGACTTGCTGTAGGGGTCGCTCTAACCTGAGGAATAGTATAAGTTACTATTCCAACACCTTCCCTACTGTTGCGCAGGCTGCAGTTGGAATAGTAAATTATACTATTCCTAAATCCAGCGCCCCCCTACAGCAAGTCGATCAAATGACTTGTGTTGTAAAGGTATCGAGTTCTAACAACGCAGTCGTTGTAACAACCGCGGTGCCGACGGTGCACCACTTCAGGTAATTCAATACACCTGAGAGGCTTTGTTTGCGACAGTGTTTACAACGCAGTCTTTACATCGCAGTTCCTTTACAACGCGATCGTTACAACGACCTCATTGTTACAATGCGATGCCTTTACAACGCTAGTCATTAGATCGACTTGCTGTAGGGGTCGCTCTAACCTGAGTACAAGTTACTATTCCAACACCTTCCCTACTGTTGTGCAGGCTGGAGGTGGACTAGTAAATTATACTATTCCTAAATTCAGCGCGCCCCGTACAGCAAGTCGATCTAATGACTTTTAAGGTATTGAGGTCTACCAACGCAGTCGTTGTAACAACTGCGTTGTAACGGAACGCGATGTAATAGCATGTGATGTAACGTGCTATATTCGATGAGTTTAGTGGAATAATTGATCGGACATTGTTATTCCTTCACATGAACTGGATAGTCATTTGCTACAGACTGACCCATGGGTCGCAGAACACGAGGAAGCTGTTCCACTGCAACATATTTAGCACGCACCTGAGCTTTAATTGTGACTACTTCCATGTTTTAATTCTGTTGGGAACCCTTTACACCCCGTAGAGCATTCCTGTAGATTTGCCTATTCCATACGCCCTGTATTAACTTCTGCTTTGAGTAAAATACTAATCTTTTTCTAAAAAGCGAAGCATTGGGCTGGACATCATATTATTGCATCTATTATGTGACTGTTTAAGTTCTGAGTCTCTACTCCCCGCACTACAGACCTGCGGTGGTTCGGACTGCTCACCCTCGCTACCCTGAGAGTCAAGTGCTGAAAGGGTGTACTTGGCCCAAGCTGCAGGGCCATAGTAGAATGGGACCCAGGAAACTACTGACAAATAATCTCACCCATTACAGTAGGGTCCCAATAGCCCCTGCCTGTCCTGTTCTCTTCCGAATGGGGAATGACAAATGCTGTACATATGAGAACAAAGTCCTTGGCAAGGGCTGAGACTGATGAATGTGTGAGCAGACAGTACAAGTATGTGTGAGCACACAGTGCTTGGGGCGGCGAGAGAGCTGTTTATGAGAGGTGCAGAGTATTGGGGAGGAGTGGGAGGGCTGTGTGTTTTGGCAAACATTCCTTATGGAGGGCTGGTATTACTATACGGGTGATGATCTGGGTTTGGGTCAAAAAACGAGTCCTCGGGAAGGGTTGGCAGTGCCAGAGTCGCTGGAAGTGCTGTGTGTGTGAGAGACAAATTCCTTGCAAGAGTAGGAGTGCTGTATATGTGAGACACAGTCCCGGGGAGGGTCAGTGTTGCTGATCATGTGAGGCACAGAGTCTCTGGGAGGACTGGTATTGCACATATGTGAGGCACAGCATCCCTGAGGAGGCCTGTGAATGCCACATGTCTGAGGTTTAGATTCTTTGACAAAGGCTGGCATTTTGATATGTGTGAGTCAAGGAGTCTGGAGAGGGCTGGTATTGCTGTGCACGTGAGACACAGTGCATTTGGTGAGGGCAGGTTTTCCCATACTTGCGAGTGCTGTACATGTGAGATCCTGAGTCCATGGCAATGGGCAGGAGTGAGGTACTTGTGAGGCTTCGAGTCTTGGGGGAGAACAGGTGGTGCTGTACTCGTCAGGCTCAGGTGTTCTGGGGAGGGCTTTGAGTAGGGTATGTAAGTAAGTCATTGAGTCTGTAGTGGCCACTGGGAGTGTAGCTCATAGCACATGTGAGGCTCACGTTCTTTGGAGTGGTCTATGAGTGCTGGAGTGGACTTAAAGGGTTGTAGTGTGAGTCATAGAGTGCTGGCGGAGGAGTGGGAGTGCTGCATGTGTGAGTCATAGAGCCCTGGCGGAGGAGTGGGAGTGCTGCATGTGTGAGTCATAGAGCCCTGGCGGAGGAGTGGGAGTGCTGCATGTGTGAGTCATAGAGCCCTGGCGGAGGAGTGGGAGTGCTGCATGTGTGAGTCATAGAGTGCTGGCGGAGGAGTGGGAGTGCTGCATGTGTGAGTCATAGAGTGCTGGCGGAGGAGTGGGAGTGCTGCATGTGTGAGTCATAGAGCCCTGGCGGAGGAGTGGGAGTGCTGCATGTGTGAGTCATAGAGCCCTGGCGGAGGAGTGGGAGTGCTGCATGTGTGAGTCATAGAGCCCTGGCGGAGGAGTGGGAGTGCTGCATGTGTGAGTCATAGAGTGCTGGCGGAGGAGTGGGAGTGCTGCATGTGTGAGTCATAGAGCCCTGGCGGAGGAGTGGGAGTGCTGCATGTGTGAGTCATAGAGTGCTGGCGGAGGAGTGGGAGTGCTGCATGTGTGAGTCATAGAGCCCTGGCGGAGGAGTGGGAGTGCTGCATGTGTGAGTCATAGAGCCCTGGCGGAGGAGTGGGAGTGCTGCATGTGTGAGTCATAGAGCCCTGGCGGAGGAGTGGGAGTGCTGCATGTGTGAGTCATAGAGTGCTGGCGGAGGAGTGGGAGTGCTGCATGTGTGAGTCATAGAGCCCTGGCGGAGGAGTGGGAGTGCTGCATGTGTGAGTCATAGAGTGCTGGCGGAGGAGTGGGAGTGCTGAATGTGTGAGTCATAGAGCCCTGGCGGAGGAGTGGGAGTGCTGCATGTGTGAGTCATAGAGTGCTGGCGGAGGAGTGGGAGTGCTGCATGTGTGAGTCATAGAGCCCTGGCGGAGGAGTGGGAGTGCTGCATGTGTGAGTCATAGAGTCCTGGCGGAGGAGTGGGAGTGCTGCATGTGTGAGTCATAGAGCCCTGGCGGAGGAGTGGGAGTGCTGCATGTGTGAGTCATAGCGTGCTGGCGGAGGAGTGGGAGTGCTGCATGTGTGAGTCATAGAGCCCTGGCGGAGGAGTGGGAGTGCTGCATGTGTGAGTCATAGAGTGCTGGCGGAGGAGTGGGAGTGCTGCATGTGTGAGTCATAGAGCCCTGGCGGAGGAGTGGGAGTGCTGCATGTGTGAGTCATAGAGTGCTGGCGGAGGAGTGGGAGTGCTGCATGTGTGAGTCATAGAGCCCTGGCGGAGGAGTGGGAGTGCTGCATGTGTGAGTCATAGAGTGCTGGCGGAGGAGTGGGAGTGCTGCATGTGTGAGTCATAGAGTCCTGGCGGAGGAGTGGGAGTGCTGCATGTGTGAGTCATAGAGCCCTGGCGGAGGAGTGGGAGTGCTGCATGTGTGAGTCATAGAGCCCTGGCGGAGGAGTGGGAGTGCTGCATGTGTGAGTCATAGAGCCCTGGCAGAGGAGTGGGAGTGCTGCATGTGTGAGTCATAGAGCCCTGGCGGAGGAGTGGGAGTGCTGCATGTGTGAGTCATAGAGCCCTGGCGGAGGAGTGGGAGTGCTGCATGTGTGAGTCATAGAGCCCTGGCGGAGGAGTGGGAGTGCTGCATGTGTGAGTCATAGAGCCCTGGCGGAGGAGTGGGAGTGCTGCATGTGTGAGTCATAGAGTGCTGGCGGAGGAGTGGGAGTGCTGCATGTGTGAGTCATAGAGCCCTGGCGGAGGAGTGGGAGTGCTGCATGTGTGAGTCATAGAGTCCTGGCGGAGGAGTGGGAGTGCTGCATGTGTGAGTCATAGAGCCCTGGCGGAGGACTGGGAGTGCTGCATGTGTGAGTCATAGAGTGCTGGCGGAGGAGTGGGAGTGCTGCATGTGTGAGTCATCGAGCCCTGGCGGAGGAGTGGGAGTGCTGCATGTGTGAGTCATAGAGTGCTGGCAGAGGAGTGGGAGTGCTGCATGTGTGAGTCATAGAGCCCTGGCGGAGGAGTGGGAGTGCTGCATGTGTGAGTCATAGAGCCCTGGCGGAGGAGTGGGAGTGCTGCATGTGTGAGTCATAGAGTGCTGGCGGAGGAGTGGGAGTGCTGCATGTGTGAGTCATAGAGTGCTGGCGGAGGAGTGGGAGTGCTGCATGTGTGAGTCATAGAGTCCTGGCGGAGGAGTGGGAGTGCTGCATGTGTGAGTCATAGAGCCCTGGCGGAGGAGTGGGAGTGCTGCATGTGGGAGTCATAGAGTCCTGGCGGAGGAGTGGGAGTGCTGCATGTGTGAGTCATAGAGTCCTGGCGGAGGAGTGGGAGTGCTGCATGTGTGAGTCATAGAGCCCTGGCAGAGGAGTGGGAGTGCTGCATGTGTGAGTCATAGAGCCCTGGCGGAGGAGTGGGAGTGCTGCATGTGTGAGTCATAGAGCCCTGGCGGAGGAGTGGGAGTGCTGCATGTGTGAGTCATAGAGTGCTGGCGGAGGAGTGGAAGTGCTGCATGTGTGAGTCATAGAGTGCTGGCGGAGGAGTGGGAGTGCTGCATGTGTGAGTCATAGAGCCCTGGCGGAGGAGTGGGAGTGCTGCATGTGTGAGTCATAGAGTGCTGGCGGAGGAGTGGGAGTGCTGCATGTGTGAGTCAGAGTCCTGGCGGAGGAGTGGGAGTGCTGCATGTGTGAGTCATAGAGTGCTGGCGGAGGAGTGGGAGTGCTGCATGTGTGTGGCAGAGAGTGCTAGGGGAGGATCATTGATTGGGGTATGTGCGAGGCACAGACTCCTTGGAAAGAGATGGTATTGCTGTATGAGGCACAGTATTTATGGGGAGGGCTGGACGTGCAGTACATGTGAGGTGCAGAGTACTTGGGGAGGTCTGTGAGTATGGTATGTATGTGAGTCATAGACTCTATAGTGAGCACCGGGAGTCCGGTGTATAATATGCTTTGCTAGGAGTCCTTGAAGTGGGTCATGAGTGCTGCACGTGTCAGACACAGAGTCCTTGGGGAGGGACAGTATTGCAGCATGTGTGAGGCACAGAGACCTTGGGAAGGGACGGTATTGCAGTAAGTGTGAGGCAAAGAGTCCTTGGGGAGGGATGGTATTCTAGTATGTGTGAGGCACAGAGTCCTTTCGGGAGAGACGGTACTGCAATATCTGAGAGGCACAGAGTCATTGGGGAGGGACGGTATTACAGTATGTGTGAGATACGGAGTCAATGGGGAGGGACCGTATTGCAGAATCTGTGGAGCACAGAGGCGGTGAGGAGGGACGGTATTGCAGGATCTGTGGGGTACAGGGTCCTTGGAGTAGGACGGTATTGCAGTGTGTGTGAGTTACAGAGTCCTCGGGATGGGCTGTCTTGCAGGGCGCAGAGTCCTTGGGGAGGGACGGGTTTGCAGTACCTGTGAGGCACACAGTCCTTGGCGAGGAACGGTTGTGTACTATGTGTGAGGAACAGAGTCCTTGGAGCGGGATGGCAGTTCAGCATGTGTGAGACACAAAGTCCTAGGGGAGGGACAGTATCGTTCTACTTGGGACGTTCAGAGTCCTTCAAGGGGAAAGTATTGCAGTATGTTTCAGACACAAAGTCCATTGGAAGGGTGAATTGCAGTATGCATTAGGCATAATGTCCTTCGGGAGGGACGGTATTGCTCTCCTTCGGAGGTTCAGAATCGTTGGGGAAGGATAATATTGTAGTGTGTGACAGGCACACCATGATTTGGAAGGGATGGATTGCAGGATGTGTGACAGGCACAACATGATTTGGAAGGGATGGATTGCAGGATGTGTGACAGGCACAACATGATTTGGAAGGGATGGATTGCAGGATGTGTGACAGGCACAACATGATTTGGAAGGGATGGATTGCAGGATGTGTAAGGCATAATGTCCTTGTGGAGGGATGGTATTGCAGTATTTGTGAGGCACAACTGCCTTCGGGAGGGTTGGTATTGCAATATGTGTGAGATGCAGAGGCGTTCGGGAGGGATGATATTTCAGTATGTGTGAGACACAGAGTCCTTTGGGAGGGAAGGTATTGCAGTATTTGTGAGTCACTGAGTCCTTGGGTGGGACAATATTGCAGTAGCTCTGAGGCACAGAGTCCTTGGGGAGGAATTGTATTGCAGTATGTGTATGGGACAGAATCCTGGAGGTGGGTCGGTATTGCAGCATGTGTGAGGCACAGAGTCTTTGAGGAGGGACGGTATTGCAGCATGTGTGAGGCACAGTTCCTTGGGGAGGGACGGTACTGCAGCATGTGTGAGGCACAGAGTCCTTGGAGATGGACGGTATTGCAGTATCTCTGAGGCACAGAGTTGTTGGGTAGAGACGGTATTGTGGTATCTGGTAAACAGTCAAAATATCGACTACAAAATATCGAATGGACATAATATCGAGTTTTAAATATAGAATGGACAAAATATCGAATGGAAAGAATATAGACATCAAAAATATCGTTTTTAAGGTAAGTAATGTAATATCGAATGTTAAAAATATAGAAAGTTAAAATATCGAAGTATATAATATAGGTTATTAAAAATATCGAATTTTTAATAATATTGAATTTTTCATAGTGTTTTTTATGTTATTATATGTGTGAAAAGTGTGTATTTATGTTATAATTTATTTTAATTAATGAATTTTGTGTTTTTTTATTTTTGCGTAATTTAATTCTGTAGCGGGTTGTGGGTTTATAGGGGAATAGGGTGGGAAGTAATTTAATTATAATTAATTAAATATGTAAATTTATTTATTGGTATTCATTTTTAATTAATTGTTAATTAATTTATATTTGGTAATTAATTACATTTTAATTGGCAATTAATTTTAATTAATTGATTAATTGCTAATTATGTTAATTTTGCTAATTTATTTTCTGTAGCAGGTTGTGGGTTTATAGGGGAATTGGGTGGGTAGTAATTTATTTATAAGTAATCAAATATGTAAATTTATTTATTGTTATTTATTTAGAATTAATAGTTAATTACTTTTTTATGGGTAATTAATTAAATTTCAATTGCCAATTAATTTTATTTAATTGATTAATTGCTAATTATGTTATTTTTAATAATTTATTTTCTGTAGCGGGTTGTGGGTTTATAGGGGAATAGGGTGGGAAGTAATTTATTTATAATTAATTAAATACATCGATTTATTTAATTGTATTTAATTTGAATTAATTGTAAATTAATTTTTAAATGTTAAATTATTAATTGTTAATTTGTAAATAATTTGTATTAATATGTAATTGATATTAATAAAGAATTTTAATTTGTATTTTTAATTGATTAATTATTATATTATATTAAATTGGTAATTACTTTTAATTAATTTTTTATAGATATTAATTTATATTTTTTTAAATAATATATGAAGTATTTACTTTCCCTACTGTTGCACTCTCTGGAGTGGTAATACTAATTTTTACCTCTACGCTATCCAATGCTTTCCCTACTGTTGCACTTACTGGAGTGGGAATAGTAATTTTTACCTCTACGCTATCCAACGCTTTCCTCACTGTTGCACCCACTGGAGTGGGAATAGTAATTTTTACCTCTACGCTATCCAACACTTTCCCTACTGTTGCACTCACTGGAGTGGGAATAGTAATTTTTACCCCTACGCTATCCAACGCTTTCCCTACTGTTGCACTCTTTGGAGTGGGAATAGTAATTTTAACCCCTTCGCTATCCAACGCTTTCCCTACTGTTGCACTATTTGGAGTGGGAATAGTAATTTCTACCTCTACGCTATCCAACGCTTTCCTCACTGTTGCACCCACTGGAGTGGGAATAGTAATTTTTACCCCTACGCTATCCAACGCTTTCCCTACTGTTGCACTCTTTGGAGTGGGAATAGTAATTTTAATCCCTACGCTATCCAACGCTTTCCCTACTGTTGCACTATTTGGAGTGGGAATAGTAATTTTTACCCCTACGCTATCCAACGCTTCCCTACTGTTGCACTCTTTGGAGTTGGAATAGTAATTTTTACCCCTACGCTATCCAACGCTTTCCCTACTGTTGCACCCACTGGAGTGGGAATAGTAATTTTTGCCCCTACGCTATCCAACGCTTTCCCTACTGTTGTACTCACTGGAGTGGGAATAGTAATTTTGATCCCTACGCTATCCAACGCTTTCCCTACTGTTGCACTCTCTGGAGCGGGAATAGTCATTTTTACACTTCCGCTATCGTACGGTAATAATATTGGATATTATTTAGTTATATTATGTTACTATATATATATGTTTTAATAAATATGATTGTAATTTTTTTTTATATAACTTTCATTAATTATTTAATTATTATAAGTTAATTTAAGTATTTTTAAGTATATTTTAGTAATTAATTTTTAATATTAATTTAATTTAACACTGTTTTTATTAAAGTCGATATTTTTATAAACTATATTTTTGTAAACGATATTTTTAACTCGATATTTTTGTACTTACCTGTTTGTAGATACAAACTCGATATTCTGTCTGTCGATATTTTGTCAACGATATTTTTGCTAGTCGATATTATGTCCCTCGATATTATGTCAGTGATCCGTGGTATCTATGTGGCACAGAGTGCCTGGAGAGGGAGGGTATTGCAGTATGTGTGAGGCACAGACTACTTGGGGGGGGACGTTATTGCAGTATCTGTGTGGCATGGAGTCCTTAGGGAGGGACAGTATTGCAGTATGTGTGTGGCACAGAGTCCTGGGGGAGGGAAGATACTGCAGTATGTGTGAGGGACAGAGTCCTTGGGGAGGGACTGTACTGCAGTATGTGTGTCGCACAGAATCCTTGGGGTGGGAGGGTATTGCAGTATACTTGTAGTACAGAGTCATTGGGGAGGGACAGTACTGCAGAATGTGTCAGGCACAGAGTTCTTGAGGAAGGACTGTATTGCATAATCTGTGAGGCACAGAGTCATTGGGGAAGGACGGTATTGCAGTATATGTGAGGGGCAGTGTCCTCCTGAAGGGACGGTATTGCAGTATGTGTGATGGACAGAGCCCTTGCAGTGGGACGGTATTGCAGCATATATGAGGTGTAGAGTCCTTGGGGAGGGATGGTATTGCAGTATGTGTGAGGGACAGAATCCTTGTGAATGGAAGGTTTTGCATTATCTGTGAGGCACAGAGTCATTGGGGAAGGACGGTATTGCAGTATATGTGAGGGGCTGTGTCCTCCTGAAGGGACGGTATTGCAGTATGTGTGATGGACAGAGCCCTTGCAGTGGGACGGTATTGCAGCATATATGAAGTGTAGAGTCCTTGGGGAGGGATGGTATTGCAGTATGTGTGAGGGACAGAATCCTTGTGAATGGAAGGTTTTGCATTATCTGTGAGGCACAGAGTCATTGGGGAAGGACGGTATTGCAGTATATGTGAGGGGCAGTGTCCTCCTGAAGGGACGGTATTGCAGTATGTGTGATGGACAGAGCCCTTGCAGAGGGACGGTATTGCAGCATGTATGAGGTGTAGAGTCCTTGGTGTGGGACGGTATTGCAGTAGGTGTGATGCACGTAGTCCTTTGGGAGGAACAGTGTTGCAGCATGTGTCAGGCACAGAATCCTTGGGGAGGGACGGTTTTGCAGTATGAGTGCGGCACAGAGTCCTTGGGGAAGGACGGTATTGCAGTATGTGTGAGGTAGAGAGTCCTAGAGGAGTGACGGTATTGGAGTACTTGCGAGACCCAGAGTACTGTGGAGAGATGGTATAGCACCATGTGCGAGGCAAAGAGGCCTTGGGAAGGGAAGATACTGCAATATCTGTGAGGCACAGAGTCCTTGGGGAGGAATGGTACTACAGTATAAGTGAGGCACAGAGTCCTTGGGGAGGAATGGTACTGCAGTATAAGTGAGGCACACAGTCCTTGGGGAGGAATGGTACTGCAGTATAAGTGAGGCACAGAGTCCTTGGGGAGGAATGGTACTGCAGTATAAGTGAGGCACAGAGTCCTTGGGGAGGAATGGTACTGCAGTATAAGTGAGGCACAGAGACCTTGGGGAGGAATGGTACTACAGTATAAGTGAGGCACAGAGTCCTTAGGGAGGAATGGTACTGCAGTATAAGTGAGGCACAGAGTCCTTGGGGAGGAATGGTACTGCAGTATAAGTGAGGCACACAGTCCTTGGGGAGGAATGGTACTGCAGTATAAGTGAGGCACAGAGTCCTTGGGGAGGAATGGTACTGCAGTATAAGTGAGGCACAGAGTCCTTGCGGAGGAATGGTACTGCAGTATAAGTGAGGCACAGAGTCCTTGGGGAGGAATGGTACTGCAGTATAAGTGAGGCACAGAGTCCTTGGGGAGGAATGGTACTGCAGTAGAAGTGAGGCACAGAGTCCTTGGGGAGGAATGGTACTGCAGTATAAGTGAGGCACAGAATCCTTGGGGAGGAATGGTACTGCAGTATAAGTGAGGTGCAGAGTCCTTGGGGAGGAACGGTACTGCAGTATACGTGAGGCACAGAGTCCTTGGGGAGGAATGGTACTGCAGTATAAGTGAGGTACAGAGTCCTTGGGGAGGAATGGTACTGGAGTATAAGTGAGGCACACAGGCCTTGAGGAGGGATGGTATAGCAGCATGTGTGAGGCACAGAGTCCTTGGGGAGGGACAGTACTGCAGCATGTGTGAGGCACAGAGTTTTTGGGGAGGGACGGTATAGCAGCATCTGGGAGGCACAGCGTCCTTGGGGAGGGACGGTACTGCAGCATGTGTGAGGTACAGAGTCCTTGGGGAGGGACAGTACTGCAGCATGTGTGAGGTACAGAGTCCTTGGGGAGGGACAGTACTGCAGCATGTGTGAGGCACAGAGTTTTTGGGGAGGGACGGTATAGCAGCATCTGGGAGGCACAGCGTCCTTGGGGAGGGACAGTACTGCAGCATGTGTGAGGTACAGAGTCCTTGGGGAGGGACAGTACTGCAGCATGTGTGAGGAACAGAGTCCTTGGGGAGGGACAGTACTGCACCATGTGTGAGGCACAGAGTCCTTGGGGAGGGACGGTATTGCAGCAGGTGTGAGGCAGAGCGTCCTTGGAGTAGGGCAGTATTGCAGCGTATGTCAGGCACAGAGTCCTTGGCTCAGGGTAGGAGTGCTGCCTTTGATAGAGTCACAGAGGGGAACGGGATAAGCATCGCCAGCAATCTTTATTATCCGCGCCATCATATCTCCACACTCGTTGCGCCAACCATTTTTAAAATGCCCTTTTCTTTAATGCTTTCCATTAATCTGAATTATCCCTCTGGAACCTGAAAATGGATCAAAGTGCATCCATCAGCTGAAGTAGAAGATGTGTGTAGCGCGGCAGGGGGTGGGAGGGGGAAAGAGGTAAGTGAAGGAAGCAGAGGAGGAGAGAGGGGCGAGGATAGGGAGAGGGAAGGAAATAGGAGGAACAGTGATAGAGGGCAGATAACAACAGAGAAACAAAGAGAAATAAATGGAGAGGGAAAGGGTCTGAAAAAAATGTTCGCGAGAGGACGTGCGTTAGGGGGAGGCGTATGTTGTGGGTGACGGGCTATATGGATGGAGATAGAAGAAGAAAGAACTAAATGGGAGAGGAGAGCAGCAGACGGTTGAGATAGGGACGGAGGGTGGACTGTTCTGCTGGCTCTACCCGCAGGAACAGTTTAGAAAACATTACAAACTCGTCCCTATCTGTGTCACAGTTCTCACAAGGCGAGATGAGCCACCACCTTGCCTCCAATAGTACCGTCCCCCTTTATAGTACACCTCAGTCCTCTCCCAAGCATAATGCCACAGAATGGAATGAGAAGTTTTCCCTAACATGATGAATTGATAAATGCAGCTCTTATTTTCCAATGCTATGGAAGATGCTTGAATGCTCTTCCAGATGCTACAGTTTGATACTGATAAGTCCCACCTCCTTCCTTCCCAAGACATGACTTTCATTGGTGCGCAGTTATGCACCGTTATTTGGCTTTTACTAAGGATAGTTAGTGTTAGAATTGGGTTCTCCAGTTGGCAATGGTTTGCACCTTTGTCCAAGTAGAGACCCTTGCTTCTAGTCAGGGTAAGGGGCTACACTTCTAAAACAATGCCTGCTCAGCCCCTTGGTAGCTTGGCATGAGCAGACAGGCTTATCTCAGAGGCAGTGTGTAAAGCATTTGTGAACACATACAGTAATAGAGTGAAAACTAAGTATGGGCGAATTTTGCGAATTCGCGATTCGCGAATTTGCGTATTTACGAATTCGCAATCCGCAAAATTCGCGAACTTTCGCGAATTTGCTGATTTTTTTGTGTTCGCAAGGGTTTCTGCCAGTTCGCTAGGGTTTTTTACCAGTTCGCAAACGCGAACTTACTTGTCAGGTCGCAACGGTCGCGACCATGTTGTTTCTACGTCTGGTTCATCACAGCACCCTCTGTTTCACCACTGCCACCCTCTGATTCATCCACTCTGCCCCACTCATTGTTGTGCCCTTTCTGCCCTCTGCCCCACTCATTTTTGTGCCATTCTGCCCTCTGCCGCACTCGTTGTTGTGCCCTTCTGCCCCTTGCCCCACTCATTTTTGTGCCATTCTGCCCTCTGCCCCACTCGTTGTTGTGCCCTTTCTGCCCTCTACCCCACTCGTTGTTGTGCCCTTCTGCCCTCTGCCCCACTCGTTGTTGTGCCATTCTGCCCTCTGCCCCACTCGTTGTTGTGCCATTCTGCCCTCTGCCCCACTCGTTGTTGTGCCCTTTCTGCCCTCTGCCCCACTCGTTGTTGTGCCCTTCTGCCCTCTGCCACACTCGTTGTTGTGCCCTTCTGCCCTCTGCCCCACTCCTGTTTTATTTTAGAATGGCGCCGGCAAGCTGCCTGCGCCATTCTAAAATAGTTACTAAGTTAGCTTCATCAGGAAGCACTAATAGACAAAATAAAGCAGGTGCTCGAGTTGAAGCTCGAATTCAGTTAAACTGGAGCACCTGCTTCATTTTATCTATTAGTGCTTCCTGTTGAAGCTAACTTAGTAACTATTTTAGAATGGCCCTGGCAGATTGCTCAATGTAGATGATGAATGCAACACTTTACTTTCCAAGTACCTTGGATGCTTCACTCGAAACAAACAAAAGGGTTGCAGGGAAATTGATGCGCTGTTAATTGCTTCAGGGAAGATGATGCGTTGGTTCCTTACTGCAGCGCAGGGGAGGTGATGCGTCAGTTCCTTTCCGGAGAGGAGGTGATGCGTCGGTTTCTTACTGCTTTCCGGTTACGATGCGACACGATGGCGCCTTGACACGATGCGACGATCCGGTGCGATGCGACAAAATGGCGTCTTTGATGCGATGCGACAATGGGGATGCGATGCATGCGCGCCCGATGGCCGTGCGGCGAAATCGATGATCTTTGGAGCCTCAAAAGGCCCTGCGACACGCTTCTCCGGTGATGCGACGGCAACCTCGGCGGCGGCGGCATACTTCTCCTGTGATGCGACACGCTTCCTCAGCTATGCGACGGCGAACAGCTGCCGTGGCGACACGCTTCCTCGGCAATGCGACGGCAACTGCGACGGCGGCAACACGCTTCTTCCTCGTTGCGTCACTCTTCCAGCTCCCAGCGACAGTCTCTAGAGGTCCTAAACAGCTGCAAGCACGTCTCTGTAGGTTAGAATTCCAAGCAAGGAAATTCAGGGGGATGTGGTGGTGAAGTCTTTGTGTCCCTGACACTTCAGACAGGGGCAATCTCAGTTCAAGCCCATGGAGATCTTCCTCAAGATGACAAAGCAAACAGGAAAGTCCTTTTCTCCTTTCCTTGGCAACAAGTAAACCCTGCAGGCCAACCCTAAACAGCACAGGGGCAGTAATCCTCCGTCAGCTTCTCCGGTTTCTTCTCCTTGGCAAAGGTTCCTTTTGATTTCCCAGAAGTGATCTAAAGTTCTGGGGTCTGGGCCCCAATATTTATACTGCAAAATCTTTTGTTCTCTGAAGGCGGAGAGGGTCTGTACCCAGTCAAAACCAGTACTGTCCTCTTGGGTGCAGCTTCCTGGCAGGAGCATTGTTTGAGAGCAGACCTGGCCCAGGTAGCTGAAAGGAAATCTCCTTCCCTACTCTCTATTCTATGAGGAATCAGGTCAGTGAAAGGAAATCTCCACCCCCTACTCTCTATTCAATGCAGGTCCTATTCAGCCCAGCCCTGACTCACCAGACTGCTGGAGCCAAGGCCCACTCTAGCCCCCTGTTACTTACAAACCAGACATGTAATACACAAACCTAGCAGAGGCATGCTAGAGAGTTAGGCAAGAAAATACCTACTTTCTAAAAGTGGTATTTTCAAGCACAGAAGGTAAAAATCACCTTCATTAAAAGACTCATTTTAACATTCCGAGTTCAGGCATACTAAGCTTGAATTTCTGCCTAGAGTCCTGGTCTGTTGGGATTATAAGATGCTATAATTGAACTGCCCATTCTGGCCTATGGGAACAGGTAGCCATGCAATAGTGAAAAACTAAATTTATTTATTTATTTATTTTTAACATTTCTAAAGCGCTGCTTATACCCGTAGGCGTCTTGGCGCTGTATGCCTATTATTTGTAAATGACTCTGAGCATGAATGACTATTGGGTAAACAACCAGGTCTTCAGAAGCTTACGGAATTGAAGGAGGGTGGGACTTCGCTTGATGTTGAGAGGCAGAGTATTCCATAGCTTGGGGGCGGCCACCAGAAAGCGGCGATCGCCCCAGGTAACAGTTTTGGTACGGGGGGTAACTAATTGGTTGAGGGTGGCTGATCTTAGGACTCTGGAAGGTTTGTGCAGTTGTAATTGGTCTCTTAGAAACTGGGGGCCTTGGTTGTTGAGTGCCTTGAACACAATACATAAAGATTTAAATTGGATTCTTTTGTGCACAGTGAGCCAGTGAAAGTCTTTAATGCTGTTTGAAATAGATTCGAATTTGGTTTTGCCTGCAAGCAGACGTGCTGCGGCGTTTTGAATGGTCTGCAGTTTGGTAATGACTCTGGATTGAGCATTTAAAAAGAGACCATTACAGTAGTCCAGGGAGGACAAGACAAGTGAGGTGACCAGTGTCTTGATAGCTGATTCAGGTAGAAAAGAGTGTATTTTCCTGATCATCTTAAGCTTTAGATGTGCCGAAGACACCGTTTTATTGGCATGGTCCATGAAATTTAAGGCATCATCAAAGATGATGCCCAGGTTCCTAACTTTGGTAGCAGGAATAGGAGGCATACCATAGGTCTCGGGCCACCAGCTTGAAGGCCATGCTGGCAGAAGGGTTCCAAAAATAAGTACCTCTGTTTTTCCAGAATTCAACTTTAAACAATTGGTTGACATCCAGTCTCCTATAGCTAGGAGTCCTTTCTTGAATTGCTCGGCCACTTGGTCTCCGTCCCCTTTGATTGCCAACACTAGTTGGGTATCATCGGCGTAGGAGGTTAGGCTCATCCCATGTGCTTTGATGGTTTTAGCAAGGTCCGACACGTAAATATTAAACAGTGTCGGACTCAGGGATGAGCCTTGAGGGACGCCGCATGGGGCTGAGAGTTGGGCCGATTGATAGGGTCCTAGGATGACAGCCTGCGTTCTTTTGGCAAGAAAGGACGCAATTAGGTTTTTGGCAGTGTGACAAATTCCGACACCCTCGACCCGGTCGACCAAGATGGTGTGGTCGACCGTGTCGAAGGCCGCGGATAGGTCTAACAAGACCAAAATGGCTGTGCCCCCCTGGTCCCTGATTACCCTGATATCGTCAGCCGCTTTGATCAGGGCTGTCTCTGTCCCATGGAATTTCCTAAATCCGAACTGAGTGTTATCTAGGAGCTGATGTTTTTCTATAAAGTCAGAAATCTGGGAATTCATAGTTTTTTCGAGCACTTTCGCCATGAAAGGGAGGCTTGCAATGGGACGGTAATTTTTTAACTCAGTTTTATCAAGGGATGGTTTTTTTAACAGGGGTTTTAATAGGGTATTTTTAAGGGGGTCTGGATAGTCACCTGATAGAAGAATGGCGTTACAGACTTGGGTGACCACTGGAATGATGTCCTCCATTACCGGCCGGAGTACTGAGAGTGGACAGGGATCCAAGGGTGATCCAGATTTGATGGAGGACAATATCATTTTTATGTGATCTGGAGTAACAGGTTGAAAGCTAGAGAAAATGTTAGCTGGGGACGAGGTAGGGAGACTGCCTACGCGTGAGGGTGGGTTAGAAGCGAAAGCCTGGTAAATATCATCTACTTTAGTGTAGAAAAACGAGGCAAGAGCATCACATAGCGATTGCGATGGAGGGGGGGTAAGATCAGGAACGTTACCTGATAACACCTTGGTAATTTGAAACAGTTGTCTACTGGAGTTTTTGGCGTTCTTGATTTGGTCGCTGTAATAGTCCTTCTTTGCTTTTGTTATCATGGCTTTATAAAGAGCCAATGCTTCTTTATAAATGATTTTACTATCAGCATCATAATCCTTTCTCCATTGTCGTTCCTTATTACGATTTGTTTGTTTTTGTGCCCTTAATTTGTCATTATACCAAGGGGCAGTAGGTTTAGATCTGTTACTGGACCGTTCTTTAGTAGGGGCTGATTGGTTCGTAGCCTGACTCACCCAGGTGTAAAACTGCTGAAGAGCTGAATTAGGCTCTGGGGACAGTGTAGGACGGGTGAGTTCAAGTGTTAGTTTTAATTGGTCGTGGTTCATATTTTTCCAATCTTTGAAGGACTGTTTAGGCATAGAAAGTGGTCTGTTACTGCACTGATTGTGCGTGATTATTTTTGCAAAAACGACGTAGTGGTCCGTCCAGGGCATGGGCAAGATGTTAGTTATTTGCATGCCTTCAAGGTTAGAGAAAATTGGGTCCAAAATGTGGCCAGCTTGGTGGGTGGGGGACATGACACGTTGTTTCAGCCCTAAAGTTTCCAGATCAGATATGAGGGTGGCAGAGTCCGTTAAGTGAGTAAGATCTAGGTGAAAATTTAGATCGCCTAGGATTGTAAAAGCACTTTCTGTGACTACAGATTCCATCATGGAATTTATACTGGATAGAAATGCCGTTTTAGATCCAGGGGGTCGATATATCAAAATCCCCTTGAAATTAAACTGGGGGGAAAAATTAATGGCAAATTGCATGGCTTCACACGAGTTAACTGGAATGGAAGTTATTCTAACAGGGTAGGAGTCTCTGGTTATTATGGCCAGTCCACCTCCTCTTTGATTGGGCCTATCCTGACAATAGGCTTTATATCCGTCTGGCACTGCGATGGCCAGATCGGGTTGTGAGGTACCGTCAGTCCAGGTTTCTGTAAGAAATAGTGCATCTAGTTTGAAATCAGTAATGAGATCGAAAACTTCCTGCCTATGCTTTCCAAGAGAGCGTGCATTAATGAGCGCTATGAATATACTAACTCCTTCCTCCTGGGTATTAGTTATAGAGCTGAAGTTGGAAAGAGGAGGAATCGTAAAGTTACAATGGGGACATGAGATGGCGAGATTCTCATGGATCTCTGAGAGATTAAAATCTGAACAACTAGCACTGACGGGTGGCCTAAGAGCAAGTAGCCTTTGGTTAGAGTATTTTATGACGGCTTCTGCCCTTTGAGAGTCAGGGGTTGTGGCCCTGGGCCCGGTCCCGGCGCGGACGGGCGCAGACGGGCTTGCCTTTGGCGCGCCGCCGGCGCGCCCGCTGCGCCTGCCCGCTGCGCGGACGTGCAGAGCGGATGTTTTTATCCATTGGTGAGTGAGGAGGGTGGGAGGGACGATGGACTGCACCGTCTCCCTTCCCTTCCCAAGATGGCGGCTCCGGTGGGTGGGGGGGAGTGCCCAGCGTCACTCGCAGCTGAGCTGCGCTGTCCTGTTTGACTGCTGCCTGGAGGGAAGTAATCTCACCCCAGGTAAGAACAATGCTAAAAACGGGCTATTTAAAATATATACAATATTTTAAAAAGAATCAGTTCTTACAATTTAGAAGCTGAAGGCAGCGTTCGTGGTAGCAAAAGTATCTGTACAATTCTTCTCATTCAAAAATGGCACAGAAAGATAGCAGCGCAAGAGAGCGCTAAGAGCCCCAGCTTTCCGCCTCAAGGCGAGTGATTAGCACAAAAATAACAGGCAATGCCGGTTTGTGGTTGGGCGTCTCTTAAGTACTATGGGAGGGCGGGAGGGACGATGGACTGCACCGTCTCCCTTCCCTTCCCAAGATGGCGGCTCCGGTGGGTGGGGGGGAGTGCCCAGCGTCACTCGCAGCTGAGCTGCGCTGTCCTGTTTGACTGCTGCCTGGAGGGAAGTAATCTCACCCCAGGTAAGAACAATGCTAAAAACGGGCTATTTAAAATATATACAATATTTTAAAAAGAATCAGTTCTTACAATTTAGAAGCTGAAGGCAGCGTTCGTGGTAGCAAAAGTATCTGTACAATTCTTCTCATTCAAAAATGGCACAGAAAGATAGCAGCGCAAGAGAGCGCTAAGAGCCCCGGCTTTCCGCCTCAAGGCGAGTGATTAGCACAAAAATAACAGGCAATGCCGGTTTGTGGTTGGGCGTCTCTTAAGTACTATGGGAGGGCGGGAGGGACGATGGACTGCACCGTCTCCCTTCCCTTCCCAAGATGGCGGCTCCGGTGGGTGGGGGGGAGTGCCCAGCGTCACTCGCAGCTGAGCTGCGCTGTCCTGTTTGACTGCTGCCTGGAGGGAAGTAATCTCACCCCAGGTAAGAACAATGCTAAAAACGGGCTATTTAAAATATATACAATATTTTAAAAAGAATCAGTTCTTACAATTTAGAAGCTGAAGGCAGCGTTCGTGGTAGCAAAAGTATCTGTACAATTCTTCTCATTCAAAAATGGCACAGAAAGATAGCAGCGCAAGAGAGCGCTAAGAGCCCCGGCTTTCCGCCTCAAGGCGAGTGATTAGCACAAAAATAACAGGCAATGCCGGTTTGTGGTTGGGCGTCTCTTAAGTACTATGGGAGGGCGGGAGGGACGATGGACTGCACCGTCTCCCTTCCCTTCCCAAGATGGCGGCTCCGGTGGGTGGGGGGGAGTGCCCAGCGTCACTCGCAGCTGAGCTGCGCTGTCCTGTTTGACTGCTGCCTGGAGGGAAGTAATCTCACCCCAGGTAAGAACAATGCTAAAAACGGGCTATTTAAAATATATACAATATTTTAAAAAGAATCAGTTCTTACAATTTAGAAGCTGAAGGCAGCGTTCGTGGTAGCAAACGTATCTGTACAATTCTTCTCATTCAAAAATGGCACAGAAAGATAGCAGCGCAAGAGAGCGCTAAGAGCCCCGGCTTTCCGCCTCAAGGCGAGTGATTAGCACAAAAATAACAGGCAATGCCGGTTTGTGGTTGGGCGTCTCTTAAGTACTATGGGAGGGCGGGAGGGACGATGGACTGCACCGTCTCCCTTCCCTTCCCAAGATGGCGGCTCCGGTGGGTGGGGGGGGAGTGCCCAGCGTCACTCGCAGCTGAGCTGCGCTGTCCTGTTTGACTGCTGCCTGGAGGGAAGTAATCTCACCCCAGGTAAGAACAATGCTAAAAACGGGCTATTTAAAATATATACAATATTTTAAAAAGAATCAGTTCTTACAATTTAGAAGCTGAAGGCAGCGTTCGTGGTAGCAAAAGTATCTGTACAATTCTTCTCATTCAAAAATGGCACAGAAAGATAGCAGCGCAAGAGAGCGCTAAGAGCCCCGGCTTTCCGCCTCAAGGCGAGTGATTAGCACAAAAATAACAGGCAATGCCGGTTTGTGGTTGGGCGTCTCTTAAGTACTATGGGAGGGCGGGAGGGACGATGGACTGCACCGTCTCCCTTCCCTTCCCAAGATGGCGGCTCCGGTGGGTGGGGGGGAGTGCCCAGCGTCACTCGCAGCTGAGCTGCGCTGTCCTGTTTGACTGCTGCCTGGAGGGAAGTAATCTCACCCCAGGTAAGAACAATGCTAAAAACGGGCTATTTAAAATATATACAATATTTTAAAAAGAATCAGTTCTTACAATTTAGAAGCTGAAGGCAGCGTTCGTGGTAGCAAAAGTATCTGTACAATTCTTCTCATTCAAAAATGGCACAGAAAGATAGCAGCGCAAGAGAGCGCTAAGAGCCCCGGCTTTCCGCCTCAAGGCGAGTGATTAGCACAAAAATAACAGGCAATGCCGGTTTGTGGTTGGGCGTCTCTTAAGTACTATGGGAGGGCGGGAGGGACGATGGACTGCACCGTCTCCCTTCCCTTCCCAAGATGGCGGCTCCGGTGGGTGGGGGGGAGTGCCCAGCGTCACTCGCAGCTGAGCTGCGCTGTCCTGTTTGACTGCTGCCTGGAGGGAAGTAATCTCACCCCAGGTAAGAACAATGCTAAAAACGGGCTATTTAAAATATATACAATATTTTAAAAAGAATCAGTTCTTACAATTTAGAAGCTGAAGGCAGCGTTCGTGGTAGCAAAAGTATCTGTACAATTCTTCTCATTCAAAAATGGCACAGAAAGATAGCAGCGCAAGAGAGCGCTAAGAGCCCCGGCTTTCCGCCTCAAGGCGAGTGATTAGCACAAATTGGCTGTAATTCACTATCAGGACATGCCACACACACCAGGGCATGTCCTACCTTTTACATACAATGCACCCTGCCCATGGGGGTATCTTGGGCCTACCTTAGGGGTGACTAATATGTAGAAAAGGGATGATTTAGGGACTGGCAAGTGTGTGCACTTGACAAAGCAACTGTACCTTGGCACTCTCCACATTTTTGTGTCACTATTTTAAATAGTGTAACAGTTTACAATTCAACAGTATACCCCTCACAGGAAAGTAATCCAACAGATAGATTTTTGCCTAAAATTAAATCTAATAACACTTGACAATGTTACATTCCAATTGTGGAAATCTAATGTTCAAGGTGCAATCTAAAAACAAAGACATATAGCATGCTACAGGAGTGTTGTTTTCGCTAGTTGTCCCACGGAGGTCCTATTCATATACCCTCCCTGTTGTCAACGATGGAAACAGCCAACACGTGTTTCGTTATGATTGTAACTTCTTCAAGGCTTATATGTCAGAAATAGTTGTTCCAAATAATTTTGGATTCTCCCATATGCGAATAAAATCCTGTTATTTGCGTAGCAATAATGGGGGACCATCTGTTTTGCGTCAGTCACCGGCCAATCAAATAGTCAATAGAAAAAGTAAATAGGGGAAGGGTATTTTCAGCATTTGATCTTCCATAATAGGTGTGTACTCTCTGTCAATTGTATGTGAATCCTACTTCATGTAGTTGGCGAAGGTCTTGCGAAATAAATAAATTCATGTGAAGTTCTTGTCAATTGTGTGAAAAGACGAGGGCTGTGATATGCCCCTCTATTCCCGACGCAAACGCTGCATTTCAGCGGTAGTATCCCCAGTCAGGCAAACGATTGTGTGTGTGCACTTGCTAAGTCGACATGGCAGTCCCAGATTGCACACAGGCTCTGCAATGGCAGGCTTGAGCCACATTTTACAAGCTGGTAATGTGGGTGGCACAATCAGTGCTGCAAGCCCACCAGCAGCATTTGATTTACAGGCCATGGGCACACATGGTGCACTGTACTAGGGTCTGACAAGTAAATCAAAAAGCCAATCACTAATCCAGTAGAATAATTTACAAAAGATAGCATATGCACTTTAGCACTGATCAGCTGTGAAAAAGTGCCCAGAGTAATAAAACAACCAACAACAGGTCAGAAAAAATACAGGAGGAAGGCAAAAAGTTCAGAGATGACCCCGCAAAAATGGCCAAGTCCAACAGTTAGTCTGTGGTCTCCCCCGTGCTTCCTAATGAGGGCTGTTGCAACTCTCAGGGAGTGGCTGTGGCTGCAGGGATGCATGGCAGTTCCAGCCTTTATTGTCCTTGGGCGTGATTGCCCCTGAAGCCTCTGGTGAGCTTCCTCGGACTTGGTGGACCCCTCGCACTCTTGCTTATCAGGTTCTCATGGAAGCCCTGTCTTCCTTCATGGGCTCTTTGGCTTGTGTCTCAGTGAAGAGAAACCCTATATGTGTGTGTGTCTCAGGCCTCCTAACCCCTTGGTGCTTAGGAAAGATGCCAGCCTGGTGTCAGACCATTCTGGGAGGTCACTCTGAGCTACAAATCTCCTCGAGTGTGAGCAGTCTGCAGTCTGCACTTCTCAGCGCTCTCTTGTTCTTCTTAGAGACCTAGAGGGGTCATCATCTCCTAAACAAGACAGACAATCACGTCTCCTGGGACTATATCTAGAGGCAGGAAGGATCGAAGTAGTGGTTGCTGGATCTTACTTCTCAGGTGATTTTCTCATAGGAAAAGGCTTGTCTCCTGACCCTCATGACATGGAGAATGGGCTTGCCAAACATCTGACTCACCAATTCTTATTCTCAGTGACTGGTTGTCTTCCACCTCTGTGTTCTGTAAGACCTGTACCAGATGAAAATGCACTGCTCAACTTGCTTTCCTACTGGGAATGCTTTTCCTCTATTTCTGCAACTGTCGTGAGTCTTGGCCAAGATCTTTCAGGATGAAGTGGAACTCTTGGCACTGGTTTGTTTCCACTAGTTAGTCTTCTGTTGCTCCTACATGGATGTTCCTTTCTTCTTTCCCCCACTTCCTCCCCCACTTCCTCCACCTGCTCTTCAGCTTCTTTGCCTGTGGGGTTGGAGATTAAGTTGCTCCAGCACCTAGGTTGTTCCAATGATGTGGTTGTTGCCATCCAGCAGGACTGTTGAACTACCATCCTCAAGTCTTACGTGATGCTGTTTGTTTAATGGTGGTCTACAGAAGTGTTGCACCGATGCTACTATGATCCCTTTTTGCTGTCTATTTTTGAATGGTTTATTTCCTTCTTGGGCTTGCTGAATCCATACTGCATGTTCAGTGCACTTCTGGTCAGGCTCCTTTAGATCCCTGGGTTGATTTTTCTGCCCACTTGACTTTGCATCTTGCTTTATGAGGAGGTATGCTATCAGCTAGAGGTCCATTATTTGATTGTTCCTGGGGACTTGCCACTGACCTTAAATCTCTTCAGGCAGATCCATTTGGAACCCCTTAATTGGATCCCATTGGATGTATAGTCAGCCAAAGTTATGTTTCTACTTGCTGTTATTTCTGCCTGCGGGGTAGGATAACTGGATGCTTTGTTATGTAACAAATCTATGTTTGTTTTTTCCAATACTGTATTGTGCTTCAAACTGGGCCTTCTTTTCACCCTTTCCGCCCTAAGTTAGCTACTTCTTTTCGTTTTGGTCAGGACATTGTGCCCCCTTTTTATTATGCTAATCCTTAGTCCCTAGATAAGCATGTGATCTTTGTCTTGATGTGTATTGGGTGACTCTATTTATTTGGCTCGTACTGCTTTGTTCACTATATGGCATGCCCTTTTTGGCCCATTTGGGTCTGCTGGCAAAGGGGGTAAGTCTTCTGTACGCCCCTCTGTGGTTAATTTCTCTGGCCGTAGGAAGGGTCAATCTAGAAATGGAGTAGTTGCTTCCTGGGCTGAATCCAGGGGGTATATTTCTCTAATATATACTGTGATGCTACTTGGCCTGTACCTGACAATAAATTCCTTTGGTATTATACACTTACGTTGGTGACATTTTCTGAAAATAAACTTCGAGCATCCATGAACCCGCTAACGCCCCTCCTCACCCCCATAAACAGGAGAGGTTTTGTATAGGGCACACCCTAAACTCTAGTACTTCAGAGTACACTCAAATGTCACCATGAAGGAAAATAAGACAAAGAGACGTAAACGGATTTGACTGAGATCACACAAACTGGCCAAGCTCGGGGCGAGGCAGGGATTTTAACCCCATATTTCCTTCAAACACCTTTTGCAATGTAGCTACTGGTTAGATGTTTTCTCTATCGCAAAGGACTTGCTTTTTTCAGTTCTAGCAGTAGCTACGTATTACACTGTGTTAAATAAATATACAAATTGCATGTTAAATCAATCTGGCTCAAGAAGCCCCTCTAAAAAGAAAGCACAGCTTTAAGTTAAAGAAAGGCAGGACACCGGCTTAAGCTAACTTAACAAAGATAATAACTTCAAGAGGGGCTCAAGCCCCTCAAGGCCTCAGTGAAGAAAACTACACAGATCAGCTAGAACTAACAGGTGTGGGGGATGCCCAGAGTTGGTTATCTGTATAATACAAAATGTCTGTAAGACACATGGAAGTGCAGAGCTCGGCAGAAAACAGTTTCACATATGTGTTCTGGGTTTGAAGAGCCAAAAAAGTTCAAGTTGAAGCACACACTCTGGATTTAATGTTTCTGCTCGTCTGGCCTTTGTTCCCTCGTTTTTTTGCGTTTTTATAAATGTTTTAGCGTGTACAAAGGGCAACATTTGGAATGACAGTGTAGCCTTACTTTTTATAGCTAATCGCCATGGTCAACAACTGGTAAGGTGACCGCAATTCTGTTATTTACACTGAATGTCCACGATTTCAGGTGAGTGTCTCTTTTCCGTAAATGATCCTATTACTGACAGCATTTGCAGGGACATCTTAAGGATTTTGAGGGCCCTGGGCCAAAATTATTTTGAGGGGGCCCCTGTTTGGAACAGTTTTTAATTTATGATCCAATTTCAGCTCTTTTATGTCCTCTTTGACCAGGTCATTGACAGTGCACAATCAGACTTGTCCAAAAGTCTAACTATGTATACATCTAATATGCAGGGATAGTCACGTGTGTTTTCAATATTGTAACACAGCAGCAGCTCAGAAATATTACTGCAAATAATCTCTGACACCCTCCCATTTCTCATAGGTCAGGCCCTGTTTTGATCTAAAAAACAATTTTATGGATGTTGCATGAAACATAAACACAACATTTATCTGCAAAATGTCTGCAATAGACTGTTACACATTATCCACATTAAAAAATAAATTAAAGGAAAACGGTATATAAAACAATCTGTTTAACAAATATTCAAGGTCATCAGGGCAAGAATCTGTGCACAACAGAGTTGGCACTATAAGCCCCCCCCCTTCCTGGAAAGGCTGGGGCCTTGGGCCAGAGCCCTCTTTGCCTATGCCTTTAAAACGTCTCTGAGCATTTGCCTGTAATTTTAAAGCTGCTGAACTCAACTGAGAGCAGCTGGCTGACAGCCAATCCAAACAGTGCAGGAAATGAGCGGGATCCTGCTAGCCCCAGTTGGAATGTACTGAATAGATTCAGCAAGGCCCGCATATTGTTTCTTAGGAGCAGCAGCCTGGAGGGGTTGGGTTTCTTATTTTGACTTCCAGCTGGGACTAACACAAAGGCCTCTCTAGCAGCGTCACCAGCCCTTCTTTTGTTGGAGTCTCATGCCGGCTGGAAGCTAGCTGGAGCTTAACACCTAGATGCCATTTGCCAAGGAGGGAAACAAAGGCACCCAGCTTGTTTTCAAATTCACAAGAGCCTTGGCCAACCGCTGTATGTAAGAGGTATCCATGCACTGTAAGAATGCCAGATATATCTCCCTGTATGAATATTACACTAATAATGATTTAAATAGCACTTACTAGTTTATCTTTTATTTAATTTCTTTTATGGCACTACTCATCCCAATTTAGAGAGCCAGGGAGATTTATATCACACACACATGCCAAGACAGTGAATCATACAAGTGTGTAAATCAATGTACAGGAAATGCTACATCAGATAATGAGGGTTACCAATTGTTTATAATGGTAGGCACTATATGCTACAAGTGCTTGGTCTAGAGAAACACGTCAGGATTTAACATGTAACAGAGTGGTTGGGGATGTCACTATTAATATGACTTTATTCTACCCAAAGGACCCCTTTTTAGGAACTTTACAATAATGAAAGATTGAGAAAAAACAATAAGGTTCTAAACCTATCTGCAGCTCCTTGATGCTATTTCATAGTTCACTGTGTTATATTAGGACTGTAGCTTACGAACTACCATCCACATAAATCTCTTTGACAAAAGCAGTAACCCATTGAAATATCAACATAAAATACAATTTAGAGATCTGCACATTACACTTTGTGCTTTGCAGTGGGTATGTTAGCCCTATATGATGCTTTATGAGTCAAAACACAGATCTCTCGAGCATGTGCATTAACCATTAGAGTTTTCTTACCTTATCGTCAGGGCCGGACTGGGAACAGCAACCAGCCCTGGCAAGTTGCTTCTCCATCAGTCCTGGGAACGGGAGGGGAGGGGGTTGTTAGCCGCTAAGCACTGCTCCCACTTTTCTTATAGAGGGCCGATTTTGCAGCACAGCTGCAAAACCGGCACCCTGTAAGAAAAGCGGCTCCCTGCAGCCACAAAACCAGCCCCCACCTCTCCGGCCCACCGGGGGAATGCCCGGTGCCCGATACGGCCTGTCCGGCCCTGCTTATCGTTATCTCCTGAAAAACACTGGGCACACAAATATCTCTGCAGCAGGTGCCTTAGCCCTGTAAGATATTTTAAAATGCAGCCAGATTGTGACTGTTTAAGTAAGCCAGAACGGATTTATGGTCACATTTGTCCTTGTCAATTTCATTCCTTAACTACAAGGTGACTGGCTTGTTTGCATAGTGGTCGACTTTGCTGCAAGTTGTATGGCTTTGGTACTTGCTGAGCAGCTTTGCAGTGAGGTTGTTGGCATTGTTGAGGATTGTAATTTAGAACTTGTAAGTAAAGGATCTTGACCTGCAAAATATCAGCATCCTGATGTGGGTTCATGGTATCTGGGGAAGGCTTTTGTCAGAGAAGCATTTGACATACCTAGGGTTGTCGCACTGTAACTTGTTGGTTTATTTTTGAGGTGGGCCAGGAGTTAACAGGGAGCTAGTTTAGGGATGGCATCCAGGTGCTGCTACCTCACTACCAGTCCAGTTCTGGAGCACTGTTCTGGATGACTTAGTGGTGGGAGGTTGACTGTTGGGACAGTTCATGAACAATACAGTAATTTAGTCAGGAGATGAAAGTGGACTTTTACAAGGTGGCTTCTGGAGGGGAGGTGTCAGGGAAGGCAGACATAGTGGTGGATCACTGAGGATATCTGCACGATTTTGTAGCAAAGCATTACTGATAGGTTTCACACTGTGAGATAGGAGGTAGGGTTCGGAGTGTTGGGGGCAGTAATTGACTGGCCAAGGTTAAGAGCAGGGGCTTCAGTTGGGTGGAGTCTGGCGGTGTGCTTGATCTCAAGCAACAGAAGTTCCACTTTGCTAACAATGACTTTTAGGAAACTCCTTGCCAAGCAGGGATCAGTAAAATTATAAGTACCAAAGTACACACACGAAGTCCGTTCAGTGAAGGTTTTCCCAAAAAAGTAGTCTAAAAATAATCAGAACTACAAAGCCCACAGTTCTTTTTTTTGTGTGAGTTTATTCCATTTGTGGTTTCCACAATATCGGATACGTACAAGCAGAAGCAACTGACACATGATTCTTCTGTTGGACTTTTTTAAGGCCGAGTGTCTTGTAATATGGACAATGTCCAAAGTAGTCCGAAATAATACAATGGAAGTTTCATCAGGATATTGGGAGCAAACGACAATGTGGCACCCTAAGGACGAGATATATTCCCCAAACTGTTTGGAAAGGTGAAGTGTGTCTCTATTTTTGTCGTCTCACTGTGGAAACAGTAGTTTCCATGTATTTGAACCGCTGTATTGGTGCACCCAGAAAAAGTGTCAGACGGTGCACACACAGTCGAGAAGTGTGTTCAGCAAAAAGAGTCTGAAGCGGCGTGCGCCACAGGGAACAGTGTCAGTTCCCTGGGCAAGTCATTGGTTTTACTTTCTCTTAACCACCTTGAATTAGACATCATCAGCACAAAAATGTGCTGGTAAGTCAGCTGGTAAAGAAGGACTTGTTACTATGAGCTGCACTGCAAGGGGCATATCCAGACAGCTGCCTCAGTCTTAGCCCTGAAGCAGGATCTATTTTTTATCATATAGTACTCTAGGCCAATTCTACTCACACCTGAGGCATGAGACACAGATAAGCCCCCACCAGCTAGCATAAAAGGAATCTGTTAGGTTGACCAAACTGTCCCAGGTGTACTTTTTCTATGAATAGGCCCCAAATTGTCTCTCTCACAGAATATTTCCTCAGCGAGGCCCAGCTCCCCCGGTGCCCCTGCTCCCTCTATGTGCTCTTCTCTTACACCCATTTAGATACCGCAAGAATAGGGACTTCCCGAGCTAAAAGATACATCACGCAATACCTGATGGTTGGGGCCACTTGCCATCTGTCACCTTTCATATTATTGTATCTGTTGCTAGCTTTAATTTAACTAAGACATGCAACCAATATCTTCCCAAATGTTCCGCTTTCTTATAAAAGTTTCCCTGAAGTGACGCAAATCCTGTTCAATAGATGTTCAATTTCATTATTATTCATGGTCAAGCATCCTGTGACCTTTTGAGAAACTTTTTGTAGCGTGGGTGGCACTTCTGTTTTCTTAAATATTTCCGAGAAGTGCCCAAAATGCGTTGTGTCCTATATATCAAAGACACCTGATAATGTCGTCATTTTGTGGCAATTGGTTCATCATTGAAAGAGTATAAAGATCTGCTCCTCAGTCCATTCGACGGACTACCCCCACTGCAGTGACCTCTTGGGTCGCTTACGCCTGTGTGGTCTCGTTCAGTCCTCTATCTAAGCATCTTTGGCTGAAGCTCTAATTGCTTATTGTACTTTGAAATTGTTTCTTTCTCTCTCCTCTGCATTGCTCTTATTCTAAAATATTATTGCAATTGCAAAGCAATAATGTTTGTTCCTCCTAACTTAACGTGTGCGTTCCTAGCATTGCAGTCAAGTGTATATTGCATTTTGAAAGTATTTCCATTGATTTAAAATATATTTGCATTTCATGAGTTTGTTCTTCACTCCAGAAATGTGTCTTTAAATGTCAAGACTTTGCTAAGACTCCCAGGCTCATTATTGAATCTTAAAAAGAGTTCTTCTTTCATATAAATCAGAAAGCTATTTTTCTCTATTGTTTACATGTCTATTTTGTCATAGATTTGCAGAAGCACCACCCTCAAGTTAAGCTGCCTTGGTTCTGTGCCCCAGGACCATGAAATTTCACCCTTTCATTGCATTTAATATACCTTAAAACTGTAATTCTTGCATGACTGTTTTTCTCATTTAAGGTTCGCCTCCTAGGCTCTTGCACACTATAAAAGTGTACTTGTGTTTTATTGCTGACGGATTGAAGTCAGGTTTTTAAATATTCTTCCTACAAGCGAATGAGTTGATGAATTTATTTTCTGCTGTGTTTATGATTTGATGAATAAAAGTGCCACTTCAACGTAAGACCTTTTTTTCAGATCTGTGTTCATTACTTTTAGACAGACAGTGTTTTGGTGGCCTGTGACCACCACAGGAGGGTCTAATTCACCCCTCAACAGCCCTCATCCCCTCTAATAGTGATAAGAATATAGTGGAGGAAATTGGAGAGACTCCTTAGTTGAATAAGAGCAACAGCAAATCAAAGTAGACATCCCAAGTCGTCTGTTCTACACCTCTATTCCTCCAAAAGTAAGTCATGATGCTGTAATCCAGGGCAGAGTGATGATGAATTACATTTTGATTTGTATGAGCTTCACACTGGGTTTCACAGAGCTTGATTCCACATAGGTTTGTGGGACATGGTTCCACATTTGTGGATGACCAGGAACATATATCCTTATCTGAGGTTTACATGGTGCCTGTTCCCTGTTGTTTGCATTTTGGGCAGGCAGGACATGGTTCCACATTCATGGCACCTGGAGCACATTTACTTGTGGTGGCTAAACTGTGTTTCTCAGGCATTTACTTTTAGGTGGATTAGCTTGCTTACATTGCAACATTGGCTGAGACCAGGAACTCCTATCCCCATTGGTTATTACATGTGGTGGACTTCCTAGCACATGTTTCCTCTTTAGTTGGTTACCTTGAGGGATTTTCCCTGTTGCTGTTTTCCTTTCATGTATTACCTTGTTAGATAGTTCTCTGGCACGTGTCTCGCTTTTGGGTGGTGCCTTGGAATGTGTTTCCCAGTCAGTGGGATGCCTAGTATGCATTTTCACATTGGTGGTGTCCCTACGTTCAACTCACATATAGGTGAGGTACTGGTGTGTTTGTCCCAGTTGAATAATACCTAAGTGCATCAACTATTGGTAAGTGGCCTGATGCACCTTTTTCTGTTAGGGGGTAATCTGGCTCTTGTTTTCTGGATGACATTTAACCATTGGCCATTAACCTGATCGTTTCCCAATTGGTGTTTACTTTCTGTATGTTCAATCTGGCAGGTTCCCATATGAAGAGAAACCCTTCTAGACCATAGTCTCCAAGCCTACACCAGGTGAGTGTAGTGTAGTTGTATAATGTTATAAGTTCTATAAAAGAGATAAGAGAGAGGGAAGCAGGTAAAGGAGGAATGCACATATGCTTGCTATGCTTTTTATAGTTTAGTAATCCCAGTTAAATGTAAATGTTTCCTCAGTATTGCTATGTATTATACAAATCAATGAACATAAACATATTTTGACTTGTACCTGCCAGCCGTCTACTTACTTTTATATTCTTGCTTAACCTCTGCAGATGGGTCCATAAAACTGAATTTTTGCCCTGGAATTTCGTCCAGAATTTGACTTCATATCAGGTGTTCACCCCAACGCTGGGCCAGAGCCAGACATGTGGCCAGAGCCTGGCTTGAACCTTGCTAGGCTCATCCACCTGTGCTGTGATGCAACTGCTCTCGTGTTCTGCCCTTTACATGCTCAATGGGCTGTAGCAACATGATGTAAGACTGTTAGGCACCAGCAATGGCATTCTACACTTCACACGTTCAATGATGTGATAACAGACCGATGCACAAGCACTCGGATTACATTCTTCACATGTTCAATACATTTTAGAGAATGATGTAATGACAATGTGATGCATGGATACGCACTCTCTACATTATATACATATATAGAGCATTCTTTATCAGGGTTATGTCATAACTGCACGAATCACTGGCACTTGCATTCTACACTTTACATTTGTCAATAGTCTGCATTTAACAGTTCGAAACACCAGCAGTCGCCTTTCTTGTAAGGCATGTGCTTTTGTAATGAGAGTGTGTCTCACTGCCACTCACCTGCCTTTCACATGTACAATAGTCTCTGTCAAAAAGGTGTAATAGCAGCCGCCACTGTACGTTTGGGAAGGAGAAGGTTTAAAAAAATTGCATTTTGCAATCGTGAAAGCAGGTATTGAGGTCTACTGACCCTCATAAGCATCCATCTTGTCATTCATAGAAATTTGGTAGGATTCGCAAAACAGAAACCTGCCTCTTTAACATGAATGAGGCAGGATTCTCCTACTCTTACCTGATGGGCATTATGAACTGCAATTATTTTGTAGATTGGTCGGAGCTCCAAATAAAGTGGGATCGCAAAGCAGTCAAAGTGCAAAAACACTGATTGCTTGTGACCCCATTTTGATGCATCGGGCCCTACATTACTGCTCTTTGCACAGTCTGCACTATACTTATTCTGGTATGAAGTTTAAGCTGTTTAGGAATATGTTTGCATTGGAAGGAACGTGAATGATGAAAGGAGGAAATAATGTGCTGATTACTTATCAGTTATAGATCACCTCTACCATGCTAGTCCTTCTGTCCCTCACTCCCTCTCAGTGACACCTCATGGCCTCCTGAGACGTGGCTTTAGTAGTCAACAAAGGAGGTTGTTTGGAGGAGATCTGCTTTTATGGGCAGCTGTGCCTATCTAATGTAGTTGGGTTGTGGGTCACAATATTGAGGCATCAAATATTGACCTGCCAAAATGTCGACTCAAGAATATGGACTACCACAATATCGCCACGGTAAGGTTACGTAGGTAAGTAGGCATAGATTTATTATTATTAACTCCACGTCTACATACCTTGAAGATGTCGAAGTGGAGTTAAGAACAGCAAATACTTACCTATATGTATTTACCTTAAACTTAGCGGTAGTCAATATTCTAGAGCTGATATTTTGTAGGTCACTGTAAAAAACATCATATTCTGATGGTGCAATTGTGGTGGTTCACACTTTACGTCTGTAATGACTGTGATGTCGGAGCATCTGATAGGCCAATAGACCTGAGTCATAGACTATCACCAGTGGTGTAACATAAAATGATGTGGCCCCCTGCAGAATGTGGAGAGGGGCCCCTGTGTTTCCCATATCTCACAGATATTTATTGTCCTTGGCCACAGTGGGGCTCTCTGAAGAGGTTGTGGGTCCCTGAAGGGTTGGCGACCCCCTTGCACCTCAGGTGCTGCAGGGGCCTGCATCACGCCCCTGACTGTCACACCAGACACGCCTAACACGTCTTTACGGCCTCTCTGGGAATCAGGAGATTTCCATTTAGTAAAGTCAGCCTTTGATCAAAAACATGCCACAAGTGCTGTACCGGTGCTTTGTTCGATTGCCCCAGGGTAAGGCTGGACCCAAAAACAAATGATGTATGTTTAGGTTTGTTCTGTGAATGTTAGAAATGTATATACCCACATACACTAGGGTATATACTGCTAGTTCCTGAATTAGACATTGTTTCGGAACTTGAGAGACCCACAATCAATGTCAGTCCACCACCCTGCTTTGGGATCAGCCTTTTTCTGCGATCTTTGTAGCCGCAGGAACAACCAAGGATTGTCAACGGTGAGAGGGCTGATGGTTCCCACTAAACATGGCACTGCACATTCATTCTGTGAACTAACCCCGGCCTCCTAAACTCCCCTGGAAGATGTGAACATGAACATTTAATGTTCTCTTTAAAACGAGGGTCCAAGGTCTTCTGTGAAAACCAAACGACTTTGATATATAGGTCCACAAACCTAACCAGTGTCATTCTAATGATTGTGACTCCTACAATTGACTGAAGCAAAGAGAAACACAATGACATTAATACACAGTGCAACAGGAGAACTGAAAATGAAGAGAATAAGTGTTTCAGGGTTCAGAAGAGTGGAGTAAAGTGTCCAAGAACAAAAAAACATATTTTGGGTTAGGTGGTCATAATCTCAAACAACGGGAACCCATAAGGGTTCCTATAGGTGCATGGTCACATGCTCGACACTCAGGAGGGACCAAACTTGACAATGAAGAGGAGCAGACCACTGTCTGAGCCACAACAACATCTGTCTTTGAACCCCACTGTACAAGGGATAAATAATCCCATTCTCGATCCAGCCAGCGTGCAGGCCGACAGGGTCATGAACCTCCGCACTGTTACAGGGTGACAAAAACAATACATTTGGTGCAAGTAGCAATGCGCTCGCCAGGCAGAGTTGCGGCTCAGCACACCTGCACTTCACTTGTAGCAGTTGAGTTTTGGGGCAGACTTCCTCTGATTCCTGGTGAGGGATAGGAAGGACGTATAAGTGCTGCGTCGATGCCTCTGCACTTCTTGCACCGTTCTGGGGCCTATACACACAAGTTAGAAGTGCTGCTACAAGGCTGCCCAGCAGAGCTTCAGCGAGCCTTTAGGCTCCTTCACCAAGGGCTGTGTCTCAAAATATCAAGGACAGAAATATCGTTCTACTAAAATATCGTGGCCTACATATCAAGAACCAAGATATCTGAAGGCAAGTTAAAATAGTTAGTGTGTATTTAGTAATCTTAACTCCACATTCACGCAGTCAAGGTACATATGGTACGTCTGTGGATTTGAGTACAGTACATCCACATCTACTTATGCAAGTTACATATGTGTGAAGTTAAGTATATATAATCAATACTTCCATCCACATTCTTTTGTTAGATTCTATTTTGGGCACTATATTTTGTGGGATATTGTATCCATGATCTTCTAATAGTATACTTTCTGGGATGGAAATAGACATCAGTCAGCTCCATCTCCTAGAGGCCTGGCAGGAGCAGGGTGCATGCAGATGTGTCTCAAGAAGGCCTTCCATAAGCTATAGGTGAGCTCCAGCTTGTATTTCCCAGCCGTGGCAGGTACAGCTCCCATGCAATCAGGTTCAGTGAATCATTAGTGTTCAAAAATCTAACAAACCAGACTGGGGCAGAGGTTCACCTTGAAGGGCTTCTGAGAAGGGCACTCCTTATACTCTTCCCACAATGCACGGTGGTGGCAACCGCCTATGTGCAGCTGGCCTTGTAACAACTCTAGGGGACAATTCTGGACAGGAAATGTGCACATCCCCTGCGGACAGGTCCTGAAGACAAAGGGACAGGGGAGAATTACAAATTGGAGAAGAACTCTCTTTTTGTATTCTGTGGGCAACATCCACCCTCCATCTTGCAACCTCCATTTACAGATAGCCACAAATTCAAAAGTAAGGGTAAACCCAATGACGGGCCTACCTATCTCCAGTGTGAAAACATTCTGATGTCCACAATTATAATTTACATATGATGTTTCCAATATTTCCAACCATACACAAAGATTGAAACAACAATGGACATCATTTAGAAGGGATGGCCAGTAGGCATCACCTTTGCGTTGAGCATAGGGACTCCTAAACCTACAATGCTGCCACCAGTGTCTTTACAGAGGTGGCAGGGGGACCTAAACTCTCCAGACTAAGAATTGGGGTGACATTTCATAGGAATACAAGTTCAGCTGCATATTTTTATTGAAAATAATTTTTCAATGAAAAGAAACTGTCAAATCTCATTGACCTTGGAGCCCTCAACTGGCTTCCATTCGAAGCCAGGATTCATCTAAAAATCGCATGTATGACGCACAAGGCCATACATCACAACACTCCAAGTTATCTGGCACATAAATTGGTGGTTTCTTGTGGCAACAGATTCTCCAGGAGCTCCAGTAACCTTCTACTGAAACCGCAACCTTTTGCCAAGAAGAAAACATACAGCCGGGCCTTCTCGGGTATAGCGCCCATGATCTGGAATGCACTGCCCACAAAAACCAGAGCGAATCCCTCTATTGTATCTTTAAAAAAAGACGTGAAATGTATTTTCTTATCTAAATTCATATGAACTATACATATATAACTTGTAATATTATTGTTTTTTTGCACTGAACTGTTTTGTTTCTTATATCTGCCTTGTAAAGCGCTATGATACCTACAAGGGTCTTATTCGTGCTATATAAATCCTTCAAAATAAATTCAAAATAAATAAATGGTAAAGTCGAAAAAGCTTCACCTTGCACTTAAATGGGCATTTCGATTGCAGTGATTTTATAAATATATATTTTTCCTTAAATGTTTCTTAAAAATACCTTGATACCTAAGCATAGCCCTGGGTCCAACTTTTATCCTTTCCTTTGATCCTCGCCCAAATCCTAGTTCTAAGGTTTACCTAAACCAAACTTTGTTTCCTAACACTCCCTAGCTTTATTCAATCCTCCTTCCAAACCCTCAACATAAATCTAAACTTTACCCTAACTTGCAGAAATCCAAATATGCCCTAACGCTTACCTTTACCCCTACCTTAACCGAACACAAAGCGTCACCATAATCCTAACCTCCCCTATACGCTTTACTCAAACTCTAAACCAGAACCAAATCCTAATCGTAACCCTATTGTCAATGTATTACTGCTGCTTCTAACTTGGAAGTAGTCAGCCTCCACTGTCCGGCCGTGCACTGTGATTACCTGCTTCCATGATAAAACGTAGATCCATGTCATGTCATGCTATGTTAATCCAATCTGGAGAGTGCCTGTTCACCAAATGGTTTATTGGAGCTAACCGGTGAGTGTAAGAATTAATACTGAGAATAGAATACTGGTTGGCCAGGCAAGTTTTTAGAGAGTTAGGAGGTTTGATTCTGGAAGAGAAAATTAAAGCCTCAATCCCCTGAAAAAAAGCTGAGAGTTCTGGGCTTTTCAACTTTTGAGAAAATCAAGAGCTGGTCCTACGAGAAGCGCAGAGTGCACTCAGGAATATACCTAGTCAAACAACGAGAGATGACGTTAAGGGCTGAACCATGACTAGCTTTGAAATGGCGAGAAAGAGATCGGCACTGGATTCTCTGCATGATCAGAAGCCAAGGCAACTGATGAAGCAGTGGATGTGCTGTTGTACATCTATAGGCCTTTAGAATCATCGAAGCCGCAACCACATTTTGGACTAGAAAAGATAGCGTGAAGGCCAAGTTAGAGCACACTAACAAAGTTAAGTCCGGACCAAATAGTAGCTGTAACCACAGCTGGAGTTTACTGGCCACCTTGTAACGCCGCCACCGGAGCTGAGAGTCACATACCTGAAAGGCTCCCTTGCTGGGAGGACGCCGCCACCGGGGCCAAGAGTCATCATCCCTCGAGGCTCCCTTGCTGGGAGGACGCCGCCACCGGGGCCAAGAGTCATCATTCCTCGAGGCTCCCTTGCTGGGAGGACGCCGCCACCGGGGCCAAGAGTCATTTCCTGCCAGAATCGCGCCGCCGCTCCGGGACCACAGATCCCGGCAGGCATCGCGGCGGCGCGCAATTGTGACGGCGCGCCAGGAGGCGCTCATAAACAGCGCTAGAACCGGCGGAGAGGGGGGACAACGCTGGAGTTTACTGGCCACCTTGTAACGCCGCCACCGGAGCTGAGAGTCACATACCTGAAAGGCTCCCTTGCTGGGAGGACGCCGCCACCGGGGCCAAGAGTCATCATCCCTCGAGGCTCCCTTGCTGGGAGGACGCCGCCACCGGGGCCAAGAGTCATCATTCCTCGAGGCTCCCTTGCTGGGAGGACGCCGCCACCGGGGCCAAGAGTCATTTCCTGCCAGAATCGCACCGCCGCTCCGGGACCACAGATCCCGGCAGGCATCGCGGCGGCGCGCAATTGTGACGGCGCGCCAGGAGGCGCTCATAAACAGCGCTAGAACCGGCGGAGAGGGGGGACAACGCTGGAGTTTACTGGCCACCTTGTAACGCCGCCACCGGAGCTGAGAGTCACATACCTGAAAGGCTCCCTTGCTGGGAGGACGCCGCCACCGGGGCCAAGAGTCATCATCCCTCGAGGCTCCCTTGCTGGGAGGACGCCGCCACCGGGGCCAAGAGTCATCATTCCTCGAGGCTCCCTTGCTGGGAGGACGCCGCCACCGGGGCCAAGAGTCATTTCCTGCCAGAATCGCGCCGCCGCTCCGGGACCACAGATCCCGGCAGGCATCGCGGCGGCGCGCAATTGTGACGGCGCGCCAGGAGGCGCTCATAAACAGCGCTAGAACCGGCGGAGAGGGGGGACAACGCTGGAGTTTACTGGCCACCTTGTAACGCCGCCACCGGAGCTGAGAGTCACATACCTGAGAGGCTCCCTTGCTGGGAGGACTCCGCCACCGGGGCCAAGAGTCATCATTCCTCGAGGCTCCCTTGCTGGGAGGACGCCGCCACCGGGGCCGAGTCATTTCCTGCCAGAATCGCGCCGCCGCTCCGGGACCACAGATCCCGGCAGGCATCGCGGCGGCGCGCAATTGTGACGGCGCGCCAGGAGGCGCTCATAAACAGCGCTAGAACCAGCTATGCGGGACACGAGCGGGACGCCCGGGGCTAAGCCCGGGCAAAGGGCGGGCCCTCTACGGCCCTCATCGGCACGAGGAGGCAGGGCAGGGCCAGAAACCCTGCGCAAGGTTCGTGAGGCATCCTACCGTCCAAGTAAGACTGTTTTGTTTGTGATACATATTTCCCTGTGGTGTGAGGAGTTTTAGCTCTTTGTTATAATTATCAGTATGCCTAAAAAGGGATCTGCACCACCAGCCAACACAATGGAAAATTACTTGGTGCAAACAGTGAAAAAAATCAATCTACAGAGGAGAGAATCGCTGGGATTGAGTCAGTCACCTGACTTACACTGTTTGTCCCCATCTTCATCCCCCTCACCTGAGGACTTAGTGTCCCTGCAGACTTTCTCTGATGCCTGTTCCAATTGTCCCACCATGCAGGAATCTGGCTCCCTAAACGATAATATGTTGACTGGTCCCGAGGTCCTTATCGTGGAGCTTGAAAATAAATCTGACAGTGATGTGGATCAGGAAATTCGTGCTGACCCTACAGATGAAGATATTTCTATCACTGAACAAACTTCACGATCAGACTCTGTGAAAATCAAAAACCCGCCGAGACGGGGGGGACTAAGATCTGGGGCCAGGAGGAAGAGGGTAAACACCCCAAAAGCAAACCTCAAGGAAGTTGAAGGGGGAAGTGTTAAGACTAATGTCAGCCATGATGAGGACTTGTTTGATAGAATTGCTGACTTAATAGATAGTAAAATTAAATCCATTGTTAAACCATTACTCTCTAAAATTGATAAATTACAATCTGAAGTCAAAAAGCTGGGAGGGCAGTTGAATAAACTAACAGAGGGTGTTGATAATGTCACGATGTTGGTATCAGACCTGGACAATAATAGTAGAGAAGTTGATGATCAGGAGGGGGAGAATACAGATGACATATTAAATAATCCACCACCTCAGCTTCCTGATCCAAAAACGAATGGACCCAATACTAATAGAGGGGACGGTCTGTTAACGGTTGAGGTACTTCCTGCATATGCTCAGTTAACTGACCCTCTTCAATTTATAGTTGAAGCCTCTCCTGTTGTTTTAGTACTGGCAAATGTACCACCCTTAGAAGCCGGTGCTGAAGAATCCCCTTCCTCTTTCTCTAATAAAGCCTTGCAGTGGCTTACAACTAATATGAGGTTAGCCCCAGGGGGGGGTCAACTGCTTGCTCAAGAGATTAAAACTGCTAAAAGGGTCCCATGGCTAGGTAATCGCCCTAAAAAATTTAAGGGGGATTGCGTGGCAGTAAGCTTCTCACACCAGGGCGTGTTGCCCAACATCCTTATTAATCTACTCCCACCCCAACGCAGGCAGGGTTCTGTTGTACCATTAACTCTGAAGTTCTTTTATGGTGAGCAGCAGAACGTTACCTACCCTAAAACACCAGCCTTTGGATGGGATACCAATTCTGATTTAAACTATAGATGGGGCCGTGAACAACATCGGAATATTGTAAATCAATCCGCTCCCTTAGTACATCAGAATCCTTTTGCTCAACCCCTCTTATTGTCTAATCGATTTGCACCCTTATCCTTTTTGGATCATAATGACTGACTCTTGTCAGAACATTCTAGTCAGACAGAGAATAGTGTGCCAGTACTCAGTATGCTTACTTGGAATATAGCTGGTATAAAGACTAAAGTAGGTAATGCAACATGGTTGACTTTTATAATTAAGTATGATATCATTGCTTTGCAGGAAACTTGGGAAACAAATAATAGTTTTTCTTTTGATGGCTACAGTTATTTTTGTATTCCCGCTGTGGCTAGCACAGCAGGAAGAGCGAAGGGAGGACTGTTAAGCCTCTTCAAACTAGACATCAAAGGTAGCCTCAAGAAATGTGACTCAGGATCTGAGCAATGCCTTATTGTTGAATTGTCTCGTGTGGAGTCTCCCAACATTTTGTTTATTAATTTTTACAATTCCAACGCTGCTGACTGTACATCATATAGTCTAGGTAGATTGGATTACTTTCTGTCAGTCTATAGTGAAGATGTTAATGCATTTGAAATCATCTTTTTGGGGGATTTTAATATACACCCTTGTTCACTTATGTGTGTTTGCGATGACTCAGAATCCCCTCCAAATTGTGCACTGGTCCATCTTGAACATAACAAACAGGGGGGTTGTTTAGAGAACTTCCTCGCAAGATGGAATTTATACGAATCCAGTTGTGGGGAGGGGGGGATTAGGGCCCCCACTTTCAAGGGCTCAGACAATGACTCTATCATTGATTATATTTTTATTTCTGCATGTTTTTTATCCAAGGTTTTAATGTATAGAACTGTGGTTTCCACTTTTAGCGATCAAAACCCAGTTTCCATGGACCTAGTAGTGTCTGAACTTTTAGGGCGAAACCATGGTCCTTGTTATGAAGAAAGAAAGCTTAAAGTTAAGGATCAGGGACGGAGATTGAAATGGGATAGTATAATCCCAGAACCCTTTGTTCAAGAAGTTCTTTTAGAGGCTGAGGAGGAGGTCGGTGTTTGTTTATCCAGTGACTCTAATGATGGGGAAGTGATCCTTGCATTTAGCAGCATATGTAGCAAGATAAACGGCAGGCTTTCTGTGACTAGTAAACCCAAGTCGAAACCTCTTAAAAGATGGTTCGATCACAGTTGCTCAAAAGCACATTCTGCATTGCTCAATGCTTTAAAAACTGTTCCGAAAGATCGTGACCTCATCAGTAATAGTAGAGCACTATACAAAAAGGCCATTGCAGTAAGGAAAAAACAGCTTAAAGATGAAGCCCGGACACAACTCACTGATCCAGCCATACTAAAAAATAGCGGAGAATTCTGGAGGATTGTCAACCAACCCTTACTCACAGGGGAGGATAACTCCCCCCTACAAACTAATATCCCTGATGAGGGTTGGATTAAACACTTCAGAGACATCTATTCAGTTCATAATAACGCTGAAACCAGGGAACAGGATGTGAATATCATTCCATTAGGGAACCACTTGCACTTTGAAGTCAGTGAAGTATTATCTGCAATAGATTGTACTCTGGAAAAAAAGGCACCGGGACCAGATGGTGTCCCTGCTGATGCCTTTAAATGCTTCCCTAACTTCTGGTCAAGATTGCTCTGCAGGGTCTTTAATGCCTTAAACCGTGATAATATCCCCAAGTCATGGAAAACATCAATAATTATTCCTGTTTTTAAAAAAGGAAATAGGCAGGATCCTGCATGTTATAGACCAATTTCACTGATTGATTCCTCAGTTAAGATTCTAGGGAGAGTCATATTAGTCAAATTGAACGAATGGGCCACTGAGAATAATATCTTGAGTAATGTGCAATATGGGTTCAGACCTAAAAGAAGTACCCTGGATCAGTGCCTTAATCTCCACCTGTTGATCGAGAAATATACCAGGGCTAAGGATGGGTCCATGTACCTTGGGTTCATGGACCTCTCCTCTGCGTTTGATATGGTCAACAGAACCAAGCTTTGGTTAAAATTACTTGACATGGGCCTGGATAGATCCATAGTTAATTTATTGGCTGACTTACACTCTGGCCTTACTGCTAAAATTAGAGTATCCTCGAATGGAAGGTGTACAGATGTTTTTGCGTCTGAAAAGGGAGTCAGACAGGGTTGCATTCTGGCACCACTGTTGTTTACGCTTTATGTGAACGCGCTGGAGCCTGCCCTCAGGGGCGTTACAAGCGACATCCCACGTGCAGGAGAGCAGGGGATACCAGTTCTCCTTTACGCGGATGACGTGGTTCTTCTTGCTCGTACCGGGGTGGGGCTTCAACGACTCCTGGATGCCTTTGAATCCTTTATGGGCTCACTTGACCTGAAAATAAACGCGAAACAATCACAGGTTATGCTCATGGGCAGGGCCTCTAGGAGACCTTTTCATAAAACCTTTCTTTGTGGGCAGGAAAAGCTCGCACGCGTCTCCTCCTTTCCCTACCTGGGGCTCACCTTTGACGAGAAAGGTAGCTGGGGTCCTCATGTTAAAAGCAGAGCATCCATGCTGGCCAGGACATCTGCTGCCCTCCATGGGTTTTCTAAAAAACTGGGGGGTAGGCCGTTTGCAGCTGTCAGTAAAATATACAAGGCTAAATGCATTTCAGTTGCATCATATGGTGGTTCATTGTGGGGACATAGGGGAGTGGAACCCATACAGACAATGGAAAATAAATTTTTTAGATCTGTTTTGGGTGTCCCTCAGTCAACCCCGTCCTATACCGTCCACATGGAACTGGGGGAAGGCTACATCTCAGACCTGATTAGAATAGCACCTTTAGTCGCCTGGCTGAGGATGTGGCTTAACACAGAAATTCCTCTTAATCATACCATAATGAGGGACTGTTTGACCTTAGATAATGTACACAGGATCAGGTGGTTGATGTACATTAAGGAAAGTTTTTTGAGGTTGGGGAGGCCTGAACATTACACTGTTATTGACTCCGTAACATCTAAAGATATTGTTTACACTAAAGTTGGAATGAAGGAGCTCCTATCCCTGGAGAGGGAAGAAATTGAGCTGAAGAAACCCTGTGTCAGGGCCAGCGTTTTGCTGGCTATACCCAATGGTGCTGACAATTACCTCAATGTGGTGACCCATCCCTACCACAGGTTTATTTTAACTCGTTTTCGATTTAATTTGATACATTTTAGCTTGGGTTTTTATCCCGTTTGGAGTACCCCTGAAAAGGCACCACCCTGTTCCTGCGACCATTTTTCTGAGCAAAGTACTATGCACTTTATAATGTTTTGTAGCCACTATAATGAAGCTCGGAAATTGTTTCTTGTACCTATACTCAAGGAAGCAGGATTTATTTTAGTTAGACCTGCTCTTATTTATTTACAAATGTTACAAACGCCCAGGGTTATGTTTTACGTGGCTAGCTTCCTGGTGAGAGCTATTAGAAGCAGGAACATCAGACTTAAAAATGTGTCTACCTCCCTTTGTAGTATAGACCAACACCCTAGTTAGTCTGTTCGCTGGTGACCTCTTGGGTCAGCATTTTTAGAAAGCACTGTAACAGGGTTAGTAGTTGCCAGTTCTAAATATTTTGCTGGGGACCTCCTTAGTATTTTTAAACCTTTTTAAACCTTTATTTAAGCCTTCTTTGCACTTTAGCACTTTGCACTTTAGCACTTTGCACTTTGTACTAGTTATGCTGATGTAACAATATAACATTGTGTATGATGGTCTTTTTTAACTTTTTTAACTTGTTAATCTTAAATTGTTTTTAACTGTTTTTAATGTATGTGTTGTTTGTATTTTTGTTTTATATATTTGCCATTGTCTTTGTATGATATTAAGTTATCGCAATAAAGCATTTTGACTGACACAGCTTTTTTTCCCCATCCTCTGTCCAATAGCAAAGTAATTTCTTTTGGATACTGAGATGAAGAAAGCATAAGGAGACCACTAAGGAGACGTGATTGGACAGAGATAAACAGCTATCAAATTTCACCCCAGGCTCTTCCCTAGGGAGGGAGTCGGGAGAGGACCTATTTCATATGGCCAGTAGGTGTCCAGCTAGAAGTTAGTTTTTCCATTAATAACTATGACCTCAGTTTTCTTTGCATTGAGCTTTGACCGATTGCTTCCCATCTAGTTCCAGCCATTTCCAGTTCCAGACAAAATGATCAGCTTCGTGGGAAGAAAGATTGTTATCAAGATGCATTGAAATCTGAGATTCATCTGCTTACAAATATGTTGGATGCTTTCTCTCTCTCTTCGGGGTCACCCCAGATGTTTGCCTTCTGTAGCTGACCCCGTTTTTATTGCACTTTACTCCTGATAATCTGCTGTAATGTGCTGTCACTCATAAAGATGATAAAAGTGGTATACACCCAAATGCACATTTAATTGACTTATAAGTCCCTAGTATATGGCACTACTTGTACCCAGGGCCTTTAAATGAAACGCTACAAGTGGGCTACAGCACTTGTTGTTATACCCACTAAAGTAGCACTGAAAAACATTTCTCAGGCCTCCCAATGCAGACTGTATTGAAATTTCTGAACTGCCATTTTGGCCTGGCAAAATAACGCTTTTTATCAGAATAAGAGTTTGACTGCACACCTTCCCTTCCACATAATGAACAGTTTTCAAACATGCTCAATGGCGAAATATTTGTGTGCAGGCTCAACACGTGCTCTGTCCTAGTAGTACGAATAATAAATTCCAAAGATACGGAGTGCGTCGGCAAACACCAGTTTCAAGATCCACAGCCATGTAGACAGCAGTCGCAATAAACAATCCAATGGTTATACAAGTGATCATTTTCATCCATTTTTTTTATTCCAGTTAAGGTGAGCTCTAACCAGTAGAAGGTAAAAAACCCTCTGCTTGCAGCCAATGTAGTGATTTATCCGCAGCCTGAAGTTTAGCTATTTCTTTGTGGGACTTCCATTTGCAGTGGCTAGAGGAGTTTAAAACTTTACTCCTTTAGATGAAATGATTAAATACCTGATGTACATGCGAATGTATATGTCTGTGCAGTATGATGTGAGTGGTAAACCTCTGTACAATGGTTGAGGGACTGATAACGTTAACCATTACAAGCATAGTTGTTTATACTGAGAGAGGGGTACCTTAGCTCTGTGTTGTTATTTTAGATCCAAATTGTTTCGGGGTGGGGGGAGCACTAAGATCTCTGTTGGGGGAAAGCATCAAGAAGCTACAACTTAAGTTGGGGTAAATCGCCTGCTGTCGGGACTAAAGCCATGACAGTTTTATTAGAAAGAGCCTGTGCCTTGGGAACTCGGACTGTTAAGCATTCCCTGTCAGACAGAATTCAGCATTCAGGACCCTCCAAGGTAATACCAATAGAGTTCCACAGTCTGCTTGGAAAGAGCTTTAATTTCATCAAGCAGCTAATAGAGTCCTCCCTGGAAGTTCTTCTTGGAAATTGGTGTGGGGTTGGATCAGTGGAAAGTTCATGTTCCTGCCTTCTGCATTAAGGAGTTAGTTCTGATTTGATACCAGCAAAACAGGGACATCTTAAGGATTTGGGTGGGCCCTAGGCCAAACGTATTTTGGGGGCCCCTGTCTGGAACAGTTTTGAATTAATGATCCAATTTCAACTCTTTTATGCCCTCTTTGGCCAGGTCACTGATAGTGCACAAGCACACCCGTCCAAATCCTAAATATGTGTACATCTAATATTCAGTGATAATGACGTGTGTTTTCAATATTGTAAAACAGCGGCAGCTACTAATGTTACTGCAAATAATCTCTGATACCCTCCCATTTCTCATATGTCAGGGCCTGTTTTGATCTGAAAGAAACATTTTTATGGATGTTGCATGAAACATAAACACAACATTTCTCTGCAAAATGTCTGCAATAGACTGTCACACATTACCTGCATTAAAAATAAATTTAAGGAAAATTATATTTAAAACACTCTGTTTAAAAATCATTCAAGGTCATCAGGGCAAGACTCTCTGCACAACAGAGCTGCTAACACTATCAGCTCCCACACCCCTGAAAGTCTGGGACCTTGGGCCAGAGCCCACTTTGCACATGCCTTAAAAAAATCTCTGCAGCAAAAGCCTCCTTATTAGGCTCCACATCTTTCATGTCTGAGATGATCCATTTAGTATGTCAGCCCCCATGATGGGTGAGAGCACACAAGACAGGCATGCTATTAAGAACACCAGGGCCTGTCTACCCCAAACCACAGTGGTTGTATCAGAAAACTTTTATAAGCATTAGGGAACTGCAATACCTCGTTGTACTCGTCAAGCTAAAAATCGAGGAAGAGGGGGCAACATGACTTTATACAGTATCTTTTACATGTTTAGGCACACAGACTTCCATTGACGTGTCTCAAAAACTCTTGACTTCATTTTTCGCGTATTCTCAGGCCCCTTCACCCCTTTCGTTCTTCATCCTTTGCTAAACAAATGACATAGAGTACTGTCAACATAATCTGCTTCACCTGCAAACTACTGAAAATGAGTAACATAACTCACCAAGTCTGCGAGTCTGATTTTAAATCCATCATCTCAGTAGCTGCTGCGGGTCTTAAAACAGGACCTTGGAGCATCCGATTGGGTACTTTATCACACTCAAAATAATTGCTCAATAAGCCTCCACAGGTGGCCATATACAGGAAGTCCACACCAGGGCAATGGCAGCGAAATGACTTATTATGAAGCTGTAAGAGATGTGTGGGTCTGAGCTTCAGAAAGAATCCTAGGGGCATATTTATGAGAAAATGTTGGAGCTCCGTGCTGCACTAAATTTGGCAGTGCCGCGATACAACATTTTAAGAACGCAGGGATATGTATACTCGCAATAATAGGGCTCACCCCTGGGTTTTCCCTAGTGCTGGTGCTAAATTTAGCTGCCAAGGGAAGGATTGTTTATGTGCAGGAAGGTGTCCCTTCCTGCACATAAACAACCACTAGTGGCGATTTGCTACTTTTATGCAAAATGCAGCACACATAGAAGTAGCAAATCGTTATTATCTAATGATTGTTTATGTGCAGGATAGGGCACCTTCTTGCACATAAACAATCATTAATGCATTTTGCTCTTTCTATGTGTGCTGCAGAATGCAGCACATATAGAAAAATTCAAATTAGGAGAAATACAAGTATTTTTCCTTTTTCACCATTCTAACGCCTGCTGTTGCATGAAATGACTTGTTGGCACTGTCTCAAGTATACAGCTCCTTGTAAATCTGGGGCAGCCTCAAAACCAATGGGTGTTCCAGTGGAATGCCCACAGCAACACTCATTGCACGTCCCTGTCGCACTAAGTGATAAGTGTAAAGCAGCACTATTTACAAGGCGGGGTTAAGCCACAAAAAGTGACAACGCCGCTTTTAAATATGGAGAGGGGCCTAGCGCCACCAGACTGTCGCTAGAAGTGGCATTTTGGTGATGACATCCCCTTGTAAATATACCCCTTAATTTTACACTGTTAGCACTTTTCTTTCTCTGGAAATATTTTGTGATGGGATAACTTTGAAGGAGTCTCCCTACAGAGACATGAAGAATGTTTAGTAGAAGAGGACTGATTTAGGCCGTGGAGTATGATTTGTACGTTATCATGCCGATGAAGTAAAATAATTTGTCGCCTTGATGGAGTACCCGTCCTCCACATTTAGAGCTGTCTGACAGCCCTTTTTTCTGCATTATTTGTAATCCCAAACCGCTGTTAAGCTTTGTTACCAGCAGAATCAGCATTTTCAAAAACATAATGAGACTGTTAATATTTGTGCTTGGAATAATTCAGCAAAATTTACTTGACCAAAAATGTAAAGTTGTGAGAATATCTACCCATGCAATAGGTATCAGTAAAGTCACAAGAACGTTTTTACACGTCTCCAATTTCATCTCAAAAAGGATTCTTGGAAGGTAAAGTAATAAGAAAACATTCACAAACATAGAGTCCCCGAAACAAACTGTTTCTGCAATGAAAGTGAGTCATACTTTTGTTGTCTTAAGCTCAGTCATAACAAAAATACAATCACATCTAATCACATTTGTAAACACCTCAGTCATAACAAAAGTAAAATCACAACGAATCTCATTTGTAACCAATACAGGGTTTACAATTAAAACGGTAAGCTCAATCAATGGTATAGTTAAACTAAATTAAAACTGGCATAGCAAATAGGTCTGGCCTTGGCAAGCTGGTGCTTGTGTTATTTTTTATTCCAATCATGTGCCACACAAATGAAAAGAAAAAAAAAAGAAAACAACCCACCTCCTAAAAACCTCAATCATATGGCTGCAATAATATGTTCAAAAAATGTACATTTAAGGGATTTTTTATTAAAACGTATGGGTGCTTTCGAGCAGGCAAATGTATTTATAACAAGTCTTAAAACTCTTTCTAGTTTTAATGTATTTCAAAGGAATATGTGATTTGCATTACTGCAAATGCAAGGTACGGTTGGCTTAGAAATACTGTAATGTGACAATATAGTTTAAATATACAAGCATGGCAAAACATATTTTTTTAAAACAGTAAAGAATGGAGAGTGAAAACCACTGACAAAGTAAATTATTGGCATACCTGCTCTGGAGGTATAGAGTGCATTACTTCTTATGTAGATGTGCGCATATAGACAGAAAAATAATGTCACCCCAAGTGACATCACCCCAGCCAATGAACACCTCAACTTCTGACTCCAAACAGACAGCAAAACCACCATTAGGGGCACCCTCAACTACCGTCCTCAAGGATCATGTGCAGCCTGTTCTGCAACTACATCGCCGACTTCATTGCCCCCCTCGGCATAGACTCCAACAACTACATTTTCCTCAGTGACCTCGATTCCATCTAGACTACTACAATGACATCAAAACTACAACCTTCTCAACAGCATAAACAACATCGTACTCACCCAACTAATCCATGACCCAATGCACACAGCAGGCCAGATGCTAGACCCCAGCTTCACCTCCAGTGACTGCATCATGTACAGCCACACCACAGAACTCACCTGGATCACCCACTCCATAATTCACTTCAACATCACCTGCTTACAGACCTCTGCCCAGGTCTGCACAATGCCCCTTACCGCAGCTGGAGCAAAGTCTCAAAAGACACATGGATCAACGCCCTCAACAGCACCTACCCCACCCTCTCCCACAACCTTGGCCAGGACATCAGAAACTTCAACAATTCAACCATCAATAGCATTACTCCTATCAGCAACAACACCCACTGGAGGTCCACCAAGCAGGCTGGTGGGTATACTGAAGACCTCAGAACCACTAAACAACACTGTAAACAACTGGAAAGGAGATGGCGCACCAGCAAGGACATGACAGACAAGACTGCCTTCAAGATAGCCCTCAACCTCTACCAAAGATAGGTGAGAGAATCGAAGAAAAAGGCCTTAGCCTCACACATCGAATCAAGCTACAATAACAGTAAGGAACTCTTTAACATCGTCAAAGAATTCTCCAATCCCTCAGCTGCAACAAACAACATTACCCACTAACAGAAACTGAAACAATCTTGTAAACTTCTTCTATGACAAGATAACCAACCAGACGTAGTCCATGCAGGTAACAGCGGTGGGGCAGTGGGGCCTTGTGAGGGGGGATTTCGAGGGACAATGCGAAGGGAAAATTAAATAAATAATTAATTTTCCCTCTGCATCGTCCCTCGAAATCCCCCCTTACGTGGCCCCACCACTGTTACCTCCATGGACCATGGCTGTCACCAACATCTACAGAAATTTCTAACCCCAGCCCAAGGTCACCGAATTCTTCAGGCAACACAACAAACCAATTCCACCACAGACATCTGACTAACCAAATGGAGCCAGCTTGCCCCACAGTACACCACCTCCATCATGTAATCGCTCCACTCAGTGGCCCCAACTGACCCATGCCCTCACACATCTTCAACCTAGGCGAAGCCAGAATCAGCCATGTACTCACCACCTTGTTTGACACTTGAATTGCCATGACTGCCTTCCCTGAGGACTGGAAATAAGCAGGATTCAATGCCCTACTAAAGAACCGTTCAGCAGAGCCCAGCAAACTCAATTAGTACAGATCGATCTCCTTGCTTCTGTTCCCAAACTAAGTATTAGAAAAATCCATCAACCAACAACTCTCCTCACATCTGAAATGGAACCTCCTACTAGACTCGTGTCAATTCGGATTCCGCAGCAGCCACAGCACTGAGACCGCCCTCATCGTTGCTACTGATGACATCAGAGCCCTGCTTGACCAAGGAGAGACTGCGGCTCTGGTCCTCCTAGAGTCCTCTCTGCAGCCTTCAATACAGTCTCCCACCACACACTCATCACAATAGAAATATAAAAAAGATATCAAAGCACTCTTCATACAGTCCAATGAGAAATGAGTCAATCCATTGAGTGAAAATTCTAGTAAGTTCAATACAATTTTGTTTATTGCATACAAATAGAGTCTTCAACGCAGCACAGAATAAGTGACATTATGATGCACAGCCAACACGTTTTTCATCACACAAGCAACTTCTTCAAACGGCAAAAATGTACAATGCAATATCAGAAACATTTTATGTATGGCTAAGACAGGAACATAGAAAACCATGTAGAACAAAATAACCTCCCCGAGCACACCAATCAAATAATATATTTCAATGTCCATAAGTTTATTCTTCTTCTGTATACTGAAATGGTTTTAAAATGGTAGAAACAGGTTGTCTTAGTTGATGTGTACAAATGGGGGTATATACATGATTACCTAATGTGTGTGTTTAGAAATTGCTTACTACAACATATTGATTGGTGTTTAGGTTCTGTGTTACTTGCAGAAATCGTAGACCGAATCCATATGGATACGTTTATGATTGGAGTCTGGTGAATTGACCTTATTGAGTGACTGGAAACGATAGGAGGATCGAGAATAAAACTGATTATAACTGGAGGATTATAAGGGTAAAGGCTTACATGTTTTTTGAATACACAGCTTTGATACTTTCTTAGCCTATTCTAATACCATGTTTTTATTAGTGTACTAGTTACAATATTGTTTATTTGGGTTTGCAGCCCTGAAGAAGTCAAAATTGCTTGATGTAGCAAGACGAAACACGTGTTGGCTGCTAAGGATTGATTTTTGTTGGACGAACATACCACATTGAAAGCTTTTGGCATACGGACCAGTTTGCTGTGCTGATTGAAGAAAATCGATTCATACAGAAGAAGAATAAACTTATGGACATTGAAATATATTATTTGATTGGTGTGCTCGGGAGGTTATTTTGTTCTACATGTTATCTGCATATGCAGGTTGAGGTGGGGTTGTGAGGTAACCGACTCTTCTTCCTTTTAGAGCACCGGCATAGAGTAATTGAATTTTGATACTTGACCCAGATATTTAGTAGAGCGCCCTTTTGCATACCCGGTTACCTGACATTCATTTAGTAACATAGAAAACCATATTGTATGGCAACAAACTGAGGAAGTGATAAACAAGTCAAAAATAGTTTGATAAAATGTGCATTAAAGATTATCATCCGAATGGTTTACCAAGAAAGGACAAAAAGTACAAAGGAAAACAAAAGTACGTAGTTTACATAGTTCAATCCAAACAAGTCATAAAACCTTAGATTGGCATAGATAGAAAAACGAAGGAAAGCTGACTTATGTTTGTGTTGTAATAACCAGTGTATCCCTTAGAAAGATGCAGTGACCAATCACCAGGCAGTCACAATCAAAATAAGCAACAGTTGATGTGTGTTGTGCATCCATCACCAAGGTTGGGTGATATACTATAACCATGAAAACAAACCTCATAATACGAAGATAAGGTGAAGATAGCGGAAAATGTGCTGAACGTCAGTAGAGCCAAAGGTTCTATGCCTAGGAATATCCAAGAAACGACACTAGAAAAAGTCTCTAGAAAAAATATTAAAATGATGGTGGTAACCGTTGTTATCAGTCATAGAGGATGTAAAAGAAATTTACAAGCTACAATGTTGTTTAAGGCTTACAGTTGTAAAAAAGGCGAGCAGTCATTAGTTGTAGTTAAATTGTAGTGAAGTCACTGACGAGTTATCTTCAACTAAACCATTGTAGTACGAAGTTCCAGCAATGTCAGCTAAATCTGTACATGACATATAAACAAATTGGAGCATAATTGTGAGACATTAGTGTCTAAAGATTCCATATAAATAAAGTGTGCAATATGAGATCCATTGAGTAGAGGTATGTCGAACAGTCAAAAAATACCTACAATGTTGTATTCACAGTACCTTTAAGTTAATACTTCAATGACTGTACATATGAGAGAATGACAAGTTAATCAGATAATTATGTTGAAAGGTGTACAATGGTTGTGATTAGGTACTATCATTACATCAAGCCCAAGATTAAGGTGGTCACCTAGTGCGACCATGCAGTCACATTAAACTGTGAAAGTAGTATTTACAAAAAGTCTGTCATGAACAGAGTCAGTAGGGAGACCTGGTAAGCTCCTGAAATAAAACATAAAGCCGACAGTATCACGAGGAGATTGGTTAGTGCAATTCAGTATTGATCCAACTCGACCTTAGTGCGCTCCTTAAATGTGAAACCTGTCCCCAGTCACTAGCAACAGTCACATATTATCATCACAAGGCTGTACAGTATAGGCATCCTCGGAGCCGCTCTCAGATGGATCGCCCTTTCGCAAAAATGCAAAAAGTCCACCTTCTCCCCTTCACATCTGAACCCCAATAAATCATCTGTGGAGTACCCCAAGGATCCTTGCTCAACCCAACCCTCTTGAACACTTATATGATAGCTCTAGACAGCATTGCCAAATTCCATGGACTCAACATCATATCCTACGCTGATGATATATAACTCATCCTCTCCCTGTCCGAAGACACCACCAACACCAAGTGTCAAATCAGGAGCATTAGAAGGAATTAAAAAAAAACAAGACCTGGTTATAGAAAACACATGACGATTTCAAACAATTTTTACCAGATGGGTATCATGTCTTACTCCTTGGTGAGGCTATGCTTACTTATCTAGTCATGCCCACTCATATATGTTAATCATATTAAAAACTCTTTAACCACCCAAATCAGGTCAAAAACCCACCAGCCAATAGTCTCAAAATGGGCTAGCAAGAGAAATATATCTTATACAAATATCTTATAAAAAATGTGAGGTGGGTCAGAAACTGCCTCACGTAAGCACCATCCATGGAGCTACTGGTTGGTACTCACCAGTTTGCTCACTCTGTCATCATCGGCACTTTATTGACAGAAAAAGAATGAAACATAACTCTAAACTAACATAGAAAGTTCAATAACAAAAGAGTGAGGTGTGTAAATAAAGTTGATATCTATCTGCCATTTAGGCCCGTAATGTGAAAAAGAGTAAACTAAACTCCCCACAAGTTAAAATTGAGTTGTTAACATCTATCAGTCATATTTTTAAATTTTAACTAGTGTTCACACTCAGTTAAAAAAACTGCATGCTTAGACCATTTTAACCTGAACAGCCGACATGTTTCATTGCCCTCAAAATTTGCCACAATTTCATCATTGTTCCAATGAAACATGAACACCCTGCCCGGAGGTGTGCGTTTTTGGCTGCACTGAATCTTGGGCAGTTGTTACCCTCAGGGTCCACTCCCGGTGAGCTGCTGGTAGAAGTCAACCTGGCAACCACTCGGTCCGGCGGATTCTTGAGGTGGAGATGTATCCCCGTGCCCTGATGAAATTGCAGCAAACTTTTAGGGCAATGAAACATGATTTGGGTGGTTGATGAGTTTTTAATATGATTAACACATATGGGTGGGCATGAATAGATAAGTAAGCATAGCCTGACCAAGGAGTAAGACATGATACCCATCCGGTAAAAGTTGTTTGAAATCGTCATGTGTTTTCTATAACCAAGTCGAATTTTTTTTAAACCACGAACACCAAGACCAACTTCAACAACTGCATGACAGATGTGGCCAACTGAAAGAAGGACAACTGCCTGAAGTTCAACACAGACAAGACAGTGTAAATGACTTATGGAAACAAAAGCTCTCCATGGGACGCATCCTGGTGGCCCTCACAACTCGGATCTACTCCTACCCCCACTGCCCACACTAGGAACCTAGGCATCATTCTGGACAGCTACCTAACCATGACGACTCAGGTCAACTCCGTCTCCTCCTGCTTCGTCATTCTCCGCATGCTTCATAGGATATTCAAATGGCTACCCCAAAGATCAAGACGCACCACTACCAAGGCCCTCATCTTCAGCCGACTGGACTACTGCAACGCTCTCTAAGCAGCGATTGCAGCTCACCTCCTCCGATGACAGCAGACGATGATGATGAGGAAAGCAATTTGTATCACGCACAGCTACTCTTAGGAGTGTCGAGGCACCTAAGCACAGATCAAAAAAGGTAAAACAGATTACATTTATTCCTGCACAAAAAGCCAGGTTTTCAGCCTTTTTTAAAGACTGCAACGTTACTCCATGCTCAAAGCTCCGAGGGGACCTGATTCCATAGTGACCTTCCTCCTGCTCTGACACATCGAAATCCAGAGTCACTGCTAATAATTTGTTAGCAGACCTCAGGTTTCTTGTTGGAGAGTAGAAGTTGACCCTGGTTCTAAAAGAGCTCTGTGTACTAGTTCTAGAGCTATACAGAACCATACAGTACGCCGCAGCCAAGCACGTCCGGGATCTCCTTAGACGAACCCACATCACCCGCTACCTCAGAGAACTCCGCTGGCTCTCAGTACAGAAAAAATGCCAGTTCAAGCTCCTCACCCATGCATGGAAGGCCCTACACACCGGCCGACCCGCCTACTTGAACCACTGCCTGAACTTCCATCAGCCCTCCAGACACCTCTGCTCCTCACCCCTTTCTCTAACCCTAATCCCCGATCCAACACAGCAGATGCAGAGGTCACTCTTTCTCCTACCTAGCAGCAAAGACACAGAATGAGCTGCCCTTTCATCTACGGACCTCCCCATATCTTCCAGAGTTCTGAAAGTCCCTCAAGGCCTGGCTATTCGACTAATCAACTGGACCCTGACAGCGCCTGGATACCCTCACTGGTGACAAGTAGCGCTCTACAAATCTACTGATTGATTTACTCAGTGCAAGAAATTAGTGGCTGGAGAGGGGTAACCTACTGCCCCATACTGTGTGATGTGTTTGATGGAAACTAAATGTGAGTAGCATTTGAACAGACCAATGGATTATGAGGGTTGATCCAAAGCTCCTATGTGAACATATATGTGTATGCATTTTCATTTCTGATTTTTTATTACATGAGGTAAGTGACAAAGTCAGTAATAAAAATGACCAGGTTTAAAGCTCATTATACCGCTGCTTATGGTCATCTAAATAAGAAAGGAGATTCCCCTCTGCTTCCCCATAGTTGCCCTGTACATCGCACTAGTAGATAGTGAATAGGGTAAAGATTATGAATGGAAGTAGTATTACAATTTTGCAAATTATAACTTTACTTATTACAATCATTAAAAAAACTTTTAACCTCCAATTAAGATACCGTGTGTAATAGTCAATCAAGTTCTATTCATGCTTTTTAATTACTGCATGTTCTCCTGCTTCACTCCTTCCACGTCGACTACAACATCGTAAGATCTCTGGAGCAGAGTGTCCCAGGGCAAACATGGTGGAATGGGCACCAATTGTATCACCTGGGATCTCTGGTCCTGGTGCCTCTATACTGGGAACCAGCAACTGGTAATCACATACCCTTTTTTAGCTCTTGACTCTCATGGAAGCGAGGCAAATCAATCTAGGGCTAACTCAGGGGAGGCACTGTGGGCTAGAGATTCAGCAACGTAACAAACAACACATAAAAAACACTGTCCCGTCACTGTTTTTTCTTATAAAAACAAAAAGTACTTTATTACACACACTACGTACTATGCACAAACTAGCAACAATATTCAAAATGAAAGGTGGAAATTCATATGGTTACACCTTCATAAGGGGTTTACAACCAACAGGGGACATACATTAAAGAAAAGTCCTACAAGTCAGGTAACACCATAATTGTACCCCGGGAACCCCTACACTGGAAGCACGTCACTCGGCCTGAGAATTAGCAAACCCTGAACCCTAGAAACACAATCCCCCACATACCTGAAATGACATGGGGGTGCATTAATTAAAAGTCAGGCCTACTGGCTTTGACTGAGTTTCACCACAATAATTAAAAGTTAAATCTTAAACCCCACACAAAATGCAATCAATGTTAACAACTCATGGTGACAAGCTCGCCAACATCGAACTTAAACAACTCGTCACCACACCGACCCACAGAGCAGAACACACCCTTAACCCCATCTTCGCGGCAGGGAACAACGTTCACTTCAGCCACACAATACAACCATCATGGACTAACTACCACTGTGTACACTTCGCCGTTGACAAACCCAAGGCACCCAAACCAGCCCCATGCCCGCCACTAAGGAACTGGAGCAAGGTTACCAACGAACAACTTAACTCCACCATCACCCGAGACAACCACACCTGGTCATCCAACGCAAAGATCACAGCCAGAGAACTCCACACTTGGATCTCCAACTGTGCAGACGAGCTCGCCCTGCTATGCAACCCTGACAAACAGCGCCCCAGGAAAGCCGCCTGGTTCACCATCGATCTCCAAGAAGCCAGGCGTACCTGCAGATGACTGGAGAAGAACTGGAGAAACACCAAAACAACCGTAAACTACTCTACCTACAGGGATGCCATGACGGACTACCAGAAGCAAATCAGAACCACCAAGAGGTACTTCATCCACAACAAAATCCTCACCAACTCCATCAACTCCAAGGAACTCTTCACCATCATTCAGGAATTCACCAACCCACACAGCAAAGCCACAGACATCACCCCATCACACGATCTCTGTGACAAGCTTGGAACCTACTTCCACCTCAAGATCAAAAACCTCTATGACAACTTTGTCAGCCACCCACCAAACACCACGACTGCCCCCCCACCCTCTAGAGACACCAGCCAGCCCACCATCTCCAACTGGACTCCAAGCATGACTGAAGACACCGCCTCGACCATGAAAGGCATCCACTCGGGGCCCCCACTGACCCCTGCCCTCCTCACATCTACCACAGAGCCGCAGCCGCCATCGCATCCGAACTACGCACCATCAACACCACCTTCAAAATAGGCACCTCCCCAGACGACTGGAAGCACACAGAAGACAGGCCCCTGCTCAAGAAGCTCACAGCCGACCCCACCAACCTCAAGAAATACTGGCCCATCTCGCTCCCCCCTTTTCGCTGCCAAAGTTGCAGAGAAAACAGTCAACAGGGAACTAACTCGATTAATCGCAGAGAACGCCATCCTCGACCCGTCCCAATACAGATTCCGAAGCACCCACAGCATCAAGACCATCCTACTCAAACCCACAGACGACAGCCGCACCCTCCTGGACCAAGACCACTCCCCAGCCCTCATCCTACTCGACCTATCAGCGCTTTCGACACCGTCTCCCCCGCACACTAGTCGCCAGACTACACGACGCCGGGGAATCATCCTTTACAACGCAACTTTTACCACGCAGTGCTTTTACATTGCAACTTTTACAACGCATTGCGCTGGGGGGCGCTCTAGGATAGGGAATAGATTTAATTTACTATCCAACACCTTCCCTACTATCCACGGGGACTGGAGTTGGAATAGTAAATTAAACTATTCACTATCCAGCACCCCAAAGCTCTATGCGTTGTAATGGTATGCGTTGTAAAAACTGCGATGTAAAAGCATGCGTGGTAAAAGCATGCGTTGTAATGTCATACATCCATGACGCCGGCATACAAGGAACAGCCCTGGACTGGATCCGATCATTCCTAACCGGAAGAAGCCAAAGGATCAGACTACCACCACCCTTCCTTTCCAATCACACGAAAATCACCTGCGGAGTCCCACAGGGGCCATCACTGAGCCCAACCCTCTTCAACATATACATGGCCTCCCTCGCAGCCATCGTCCGACAACACTGCCTCAACATCGTATCCTACGCCAACGACACCCAGCTCATCCTCTCCCTCACCAAAGACCCCACCACAGCCAAACTCAACTTCCAGAAAGGGATGCAAGACGTAGCAGGCTGGATGACCAACAGCTGCCTGAAGTTCAACAGCAAGAAGACAGAAGACCTCATCCTTCGAACCACCCCTTCAGCATGGGACAGTACCTGAAGGCCGACTGCCCTCGGAAACCCACCTACCCCCTCACACCATGCCAAAACAGACTGGACTATGGAAACACACTCTACGCCAGCATCAACAAGTCCCTACTCCGCAAACTCCAGACAATACAGAACACCGCCGCCAGACTCGTCCTCTGCATCCTCCGGCACAAACATATCAGCCAAAACCTTCCAGACTCCACTGGCTCCCCATGGAGAAAGGAGCCACCTTCAAAATCCTCACTCTCGTCTACAAATGCCTACACAACAACGGACCCAAATACCTCAACGACAGAATCAACTCCCACTTACCCAAAAGAAACCTCTGATCTTCCAACCTCACGCTGGCCACAACCCAGCACATCCACAGAGCCAGAACAGGCAGAAGATCCTTCTCTCACATTGCAGCCAAGACCTGCAATGAGCTACCAGCAGGCATCAAATGCGCCCCCTCTCTGAACACCTTCAGGAAGACCCTCAAGACCTGGCTTGTCGGCTAAACAGAATTGCGGACCCCCCCTTCCCTCAGCACCTTGAGGCCCTCATGGGTCAGTAGCATGCTTACAATTCCCCTGATTGATTGATTGAAGATATTTGATCTTTTCAGAAACATAACATAATATATGCAGTAATTTACTGTCAACACTGCTCATATCAAGAAATCTTTCAATGTTTAACATAACACAATAAATGCGTCCTTCTTCTACATTTAAATTGGGAGAGAAATATCTATACCAGAGAACCGTAGGTCTAAAGCATCAGCTTATGAAATGCTTTGAAAGGGTCTCTCAAGGTCTCGCCTTATTTCCCCTGGAAGACTTAAGAGTACGAACTGAGAAACCACATTGAGGCATCTCATTTGGGGGTTCTGGAAGGCCCACTGCTACAACTAGCTTTGCAGTGCCCTTTCTCTCATGAGGCACATAAGCCAAATATGCACATTTCGTATGCACTCTCGAGGATCCTAGGTCATTCATTTGACCTAAAGGCTTTTTTTTTAATTTGTTTATTGAGTTTTTCCATACTTCGACAACTTATACTGATTTGCAGCTGAGCAGTACATATGTTTCAAAAGCATCATCTTCAAGAACAGTCATACCATTACAACACAGTAACCCTACCCGGGTACGTATCATACATGGCCAATCGTAGTAATTAGTCCCATTAGAACGTTTAAATCATTATGGCTACAATACTTTGATCGCTGTAGGTTCCATCTCTACACATATAACTATCTAACATCTTTCAACACACCAGGGTCCTCTGTAAGATACGCCTTAACAGGACTCCAGATATCCTTAGGTCTGCAACAGGCAGATCCTCGGCATATATGTTTAATTGTTCCTTACAATGTGTAATATCTTTGATCCAGGAGGCAACTGTAAGCACAGCCCTCCCACCCCACCCCAGCACTTGGCCAGCACCCTTTTTGCCAGCAGTAGAGAGACAGCGGCGAATCTACAATTACATACCTTTAGTGCTGTACAACTGCCCAACCGGCACACCTGCAGGGTACAAGCCACCGTTTCCATTAACATCTTTGTGAGGTGTTGTGTAACACTCCCCCAAAACCGTAACATATGGGCACATTCCCAGGGTAAGTGTCGGACGTCCGCGCCTTCCATCCCACATCTCGCAAATTGCGAGTCCTTCCTTAGCCCATAGCTATGCAATCATATAAGTGTATAGTACATTTGATGCAAGAACTTGAAGTGAATAATCCTTAGATTGCTATTCACTGTGAGTCGCCCCGTCAAAGCGCAGCAAGCTGTCCAGTTCTCCCGTGATAATGGGTCGTTCAATTGCGTGACCCATTTTTCATACACCTTAGAGCTGTACATCTGATTCTCCGCTAGAGAGACCCTATGTAGCCTAGTTATCAAACCCCCTCTGCTTTTATTAGTCAGGAGCATCTGAAGGGCCTTCAACATCTGCGGTTCCTAAGGAAATTCAGGGTATTCAGCCCTCATAGCCACCCGTAACCTAACATATGTAAACCCAAGCATGGCAGTATAGGCTATCTTGACCATAAGATCTTCCATAGGCACAAAAGATCCACCCCGATACATACCCCCCCCCACGTGGTTATTCCAGCCTCTTCCAAAAGAGCTATCGCCCTCTGCTCCTGGGTGACAGAGATACCTGGGTGCGCGTTAATAGATAATGCCGGAGCATACAGATGCGCCCTACCCGCACGGCTCTGCAACCCCCTCCATGCTCGAGTGGTGCAGGTCACCGTATTTATACGCACTTTAGAATTTAGTGGCCGAGCGTGATGCAACACAGCTGTCAGTGGAATTGGGTAGGCATCATCCGCCTCTACTGCTAGGTGCCAAATGCAAAAACAACAGTTGATGGACAGAATGCAGAACAATGTCATACATTCACCCCAGTACAGAGATCTGGGCCTAAATCCATCATTTTTTTGCTCACCATGCCATTCCAGTTGGAACCCAGCCATATGCAAATCAGTCTTGACCCTGTGCCCCATGGGAACAGTCCAGCCCGAACTGCCAAGCCAGGTCCTTCCTGGACTGGAAACAAGCATCCTAGGACCGGTTTCGGGCTTTCAGCCCTCTTCAGCCAGGATAACTTGATGCCAGTGGCATTGAGAGCACGTCTGAGCATACCCGTCCATCATCCCCTTTGGTATCGCTTTGTTCGCCCTGAGTTGGCATGGTATGCCCAGACGTGGGTCCCTTGCTCACTCTACCACTGGATTCAAGATAGCCTGGCTGATGAGGATTATGAATCCGAAACCGGTCCCAGGATGCTTGCTTCCAGTCCAGGGAAGACATGGCTTGGCAGTTCGGGCTGGACTGTTCCCATAAGGCACAGGGTCAGACTGATTTGCATATGGCCATGTCTGTGAAGGATTCAAAATAATTTCTATCGGGCTATACCTACCAATAGCCCATATACCATTATCCGTTATAATAATTCAGTCGGCAATGGAGAAGGTTCAATCGTTTATTCATCAAAATCAAGCCCTGACAGGGGAGCCTCGGTCTACATGACCCTCGGAGGTGTGCAGAGGAGACTGATTACATGTTCAAAATACAAAGCATATATAAGTTTCATGTGTTCACGATGACACCCTACAAGGAAAGATACAACTTGTCCGCAAGCCAAGAGGAATACCCATATAAGGCACAATTGATTTGCCAGTAGCCTAGGCCTAAGCTATTCCGGGGGCAGGTCAGTAAGGTGCCTCCCTGTCTATCTGTAGCCCGGGGAGTACAGGAACGGGCTCTGCTAGAATGTGCGCATCCCACAAGAAGGGAAGGTGTGACCTTGGGTTTCCTTGAGCTTCAAGCTAACAACTATAATAGGCAGCTTGGCTGCTGTCGTGGTTTCGAGTAGAAAGCGTAATCACGTGATTTCTGGGAAACGGCACTTGCACATAGGGAAACAAAACAAAATGGCTCCAGTCATATCCATAGGAGTAACAAGTCAAAAGTGAATCAGTTGGTTAATATGCGATCATAGAGAACTCTAATTATATGATTATATAATTACGGGGTTATATTGTATATATTAGGCCAATAATACGTGTTATCGAATTTAGATCCCATCAGACGGCCCTTTTGGCCTACTATAGCCAATATAACTAGATTCATTCTACGAAAACTCCCACATCGATCTGCATAAGATCTGACACCTCCTTTTGAATCATCTGTTTTTCGGCTTTGGCTTGACGAGAAAAGGTCAAAGCAGACGTTATTCGTGCTGCACAGAATGAGCAGCAGGCCGGGCCACATTGGAGACAAAGGCAACAAGTAAATATTACTCCAAAAGCTCCAGCAAGCACCATGAATATTTTCCAACCCCAAGTAGCTAAAAGACCCCAAAACCAACTACTAAGGGACCAGGTGACGTTATCCACATGTGCTTCACTGACTAATCGATGTAGTTTTTGTATAGCGAGATGAATGGTAGGGGCCGAATCAGGAATAAACACACAGCAAGAGCTGCCGATCACACGACAGGCTCCGCCCCTATCTGCGAGGATGACATCAAGAACCATCCGGTTCTGAAGCGAAACAAGCCTCGTCGCCTGAAGCTCCACGGTAATGTTCGTTAAAATCCCAGTGGTGGTCTGGACCACGTTCTCAACTATTCTAGACAAGCGTCTTATGCCGCGGCTATTAAATATAGGTCCCCAAAAAGGGGTGAGACCCTTGGCTAAATCCTTGAATTGCTGTAAGGAGGTATCTGTCTGATCAGTACTGTCAGTATCAAAGCTCCTAATGTTTCGGCTAGCCACTACCCCTTTTTGGACCAACTGATGAGATCTGTGATAGTCGGGCGGAGCAATATGCACAGGAGGGTAGAGAAACGAGAGATAGCAACTTCCAGCCCATCCCCTCAGGAGCCATGTGTATGCATTCTCACCACATACGAAATAGACGTCAGGGGGAGTAATCATGGGAGGGGTACTATATACCTGTAAGGTGTAAGTATAATTACATCTGCTTCTTCCTACCTTAACATGGCCTCGTCCCTGTATGCAAAAGGGAGAGGTAGTATTGATAATGGGGATCGGCAATGCTTTGTCATTCGTAACATTTCGTTCTTTAAAATGCTGAAAATACATAGTGTCATTAAAAAGTTCAAAATCCTGCATTTCCTCCACTAACCACGTAATATTCTTATAATCTGTATATACATTCATGCAAGCATTGGGGTCCAAAGAGCCCTCTCCGTCATTTCCTTCTGCGTCAAATCCTCGATGTTGTTCTATATACTTCAAAATGGCCTTATAATCTTTTTCAGTATATATCTTTGGTTCGGCTACATAATGTGAATACATCAAAGACAGTAATTGGAACCAGGCTTCCCAGCTAGCTAAATAGGACATTGGTAGTGAAATGAATAGTTCATGCTGGTGCATGACTGAGGGAAGTAACCCACATACCCAACAATTCGTTTTGTTTGTGGTGCAGTGAGTCTGATGCAACATTTCAATAAAAGCGTTTTTCATATAGGTTTCTCTATGTCTTGCCTTATGAGGGGGCAAAGAATAGAAGATATGCTCTTCCGGGGCAACAGTAGTTCCTAACAGCTTCTGTACAGGGTGCTGAAACTCTAAGTATACAAATACACACATCATAATTACTGTAATGATAACTATAAAAGCAACAAATGCCACCTTCACTCTGGTGGACCATCCAGAAAACAAATGCATATTATCCACATATCGACGAGGAGCCAGTGGTCTCTCATCCTCCATTGCAAATCGAGCAAAGGGAAACATGCTCTCTAAGAGTCCAATTCTAACTTGGTCCCTCTCTATAAGTCCAAAACTATATTTGTATCCACAAAGCACGCACACCACCAGAGGGGTTCTTCTTCTTACCAAGGGATCTTCTCCCTGTGTCCGTTTAGAGTCTCACAGGTAGACTCCTATCGTTCATCAAAAAGGGAACAACTTTTCCTCCTCCAGGAGAACGACCGCAGCCCTTAACGCAGTCTTTCTTTCTGAACAGAGCTATATAGCACAGTGTTCCAAGCTCTCAACGGGTTCAGTCCAGTGTCTCGCTCAGTACCCCAGGATGTCTATCCGATGTTTCTCAACTCAAGTCTTTCCCTAACTTCTACCATGAGAATCTGGGGTACTACGCTGTTTTCGGGGCCGCAGGTCGTATTTACAGCGACCAGGTTGCTCCTGGTCAGAAAACAACTCGGTTGCAAGGGCATCAAATGCATTCGAACCCTGTGATGCACCAGAAACAACGGCCTCCGCTGATTGAGCCGCCGCCCTGTCACCTGGGGGCAACGCTTCACTTGTCTGCCCCTCCTCTCGGGATTCTGAAAAAGGTACAAGGCTCTGAAGCGACTCTCCTTCTTGGCTTGGGATTCCTTCGCGGTTTTGCAAATCAAAGGGCAAAGGGAGCGGGAGGCGTTTCAGGTGGCTACCGTGGATCCAATGCTTGCGCCCATGCACCTTCACGGCCGACCTCGTGGCAAGTATGATTTGGTAGGGTTCGGACCACTTCGGTTCCAAACTCGATTTCCGTTGATAGTTCTTCACCAGAACCCACTGGCCCGGTTCCGACTGATGTCCAGGACCCTCTGGTAGCGGCCGCAATGTCTCGGATACCTGTTGATGAATTGTGAGAAGTTGGCCTGATGTGCAGTGTTCACTATTCTAGTGATCACTATATATCAGTCCAAACAACCCTTATTGATGATTGGTTGTAAGTCAACCTTATAGACCAGCTATCCTAGTAGCATGGATACGAGCAGTCTAAGGCTAAGACTCTAGAGGGCGTGTTAAGCCAGCTGTTTTACCATCACATTACCCCTTGAACACCCAGTGAAAGGACACCACACAAGTGTTATGAAAATAAACAATGTATTTATTAGAATCACAACAACCCTGTACTCTTTATGAGGACAGGGTGCTAAGCACACAACAAAACACTTATGAAAATACTTAAGTTAGCACGTTATACACAAATGCCCGAGGGGCACGAAAAACCATATACTCTAAAAGTGGAATGCGAGATTACTAGCAGGTAAGTACAGTACTAATAGGCTTTGGAATCGCTAGGACTTGACTAGGGAATCGTTAGATTACTTCTAGGAGACCTAGGGGACTCGGGTGCAGAGTGTGCACTCTCACGCGGGATGCGGGACAAAGTCTATGGAAGCTAGTAAAGGCAAAGTTAGTGTTCACGGGCGAACCCGACCTGGTAGGGAGAAAACGACAGTGGATCCTGACCCTTGGATAGTGAGGCTATGCTGGGACACCGAAGTGCCGAAGTTACCTAGCCCAGGGGCTGCAGCTGCATAGGTCTGAAAAGACGTCGGGAATCTCGTTGCCGGACCAGGAGCCTGGAAGAAGGAAGTTGCTGGCAGGCGACCAGTGAAGGAAAGTTCGATGGATCCAAGCCTGGATCAAGGAAGAAGGAAACCTGAAAGCAGAGGGGACCAAGTTCTTGAATCACTAGCCAGTGATTAAGTGGGCACCAGGATGGCACCGGGCGAAGTCACCGCAGTCAGGTGAGTGGGCGCTGCTGGGCTCTGCAGTCTCTCGGACCAGGAGGCGTTGTCGGTGACCAGGATGGAGGTGCGAGCTGTCCCACGAAGGTTCTTGCTGTCGACGTCGCTGGACCCAGGATTGGGCAACAAGTCTTGGCAAATGCAAGGCCCACGCGGTGGACCTAAAATGGCGTCTTAGCCGGACCAGGAGGGTCCAGGGTACTTCTCCGATGGAGGGAAGCAAGGGCCAGTCTGGAGCAACCAGACCAGCAGCAGTGTTGTCGTCGGGCGTCGTTCGGAAGGCCACAAGCCAGCGGGCTAGTAGCCAAACAACGCGGTGAGCAGCAAAAAGCAGAAGGGCCCCACGCCGATCGTGGAGATGCTGGGGGGCTGCTCTTCGGTGTTGGAGCTGCTCAGGGTGGGGGCTTCTCGGACCCCAAAGCACTCACCAGGAAATTACTCGGTGGGCTTGCTGTGCAGAAGTCGTGCAGTCTTGGCGATGGCCGGTCCCTCGAGGTCTCGTCGCACCCACGGTTCTCAGCTGTGCTGTAGAGGTGGGTAGAGGTCAGAGGTGCCAGGGAAGCCGGGTCTCGTCGAGCTGGGCAGTCGGATTCCGGAGGAAGGACGTGCAGCAGACCGCAGTGTTCTTAGATGGTGCCTGCGGATGCAGGGTGACTACTCCTTAGTCACAAGGGAGAATCTTGAGGAAGAAATCGTGAAGTCCTTTCGTGGAAAGTGGTATCTTGATTCCAAAGATGATCTGATTTGGAAGGGGGCCAGTCTCTACCTTTATCTTGAAAAAAAGGGGGCTGGCACGCGACTAAGTCCTGCCCTAGGGGTGGGACCAGGAGGGGGGTGGTTACACCCACTTCCTTGGTGGGCTTTTCCCCAGCACAGGGTCTGGAGTGTCCCTGGAACTGGTTTAAGCCAGCCTATGCACAGTGAGCACCGGGGTGCCACGTGCAGTCACCTTCCTCTGAAGCCCTGCCTACCTACAATACACAAAACCCTGTCTGGGACGGTGCTGGCACCGCCCCTGGCAGGAAACCCTTTGTCCTTATCTCCTGCTCTGGGAGGACTCCCAGCAGCAGGAGGGCAGACTTGTGTCTCGGTGGCAGCATCCATTTTGTGGATGCTAAGGCTCTGTCTGACTTTTAACCGGGTTATAGGTTACATGCATGTCGTGTCCCTCTAGAAGGGTGGAATGCTAACCCCGTCGCCAGAATTGGCGAGGGGTTAGTATTCCAATTCGTATGACACCTTACTCGACATGTTTTGATAAAGCGATACCAGAGTTGGCATTTAACCGCGAGGATTATAATGCACTTAAGAGTATATGGTATGCGATATCATGGAAACGGCTAAGGGATAGATCCCGAAAGCCGCAGACAGGCTCAGCTCATGCCAGAGCACCATCTCACACGATTCCAAGCACTCTGCCTTCATGATTGTTAAGGCCTGCCATAGGAGTGACTGATAGGAGATCTGTGTGTCCATTTTAGGGTTAGATATAGGTATACTATATCTAAAGCAAAGGGTGAGTACACCACCTTGCCCCAGCTGTCGTGCAGCCAGTTGTGCCAGTTTAGTTAGTCAGCCCAGGGGTGGCATAATACATGCTTCAGCCCCTGGGAGACTTCTGGGTACACCTCAGCCCTGGGTACAGGGACTTGGAGAGGGCCCAGTGCCAATTCAGTACCTGAGTACAATTTGGATAGAGAGAACAGCTAGGCTGTGGGTCTGATTAGCAGGCCCACAGCCAGGGAAAGTCGTAAACCAGTGCAGCAAAAAGCAAAAATCTGGGTGATCATAGGATTGCAGACCCTACTCTCCTACATGACCCCCCCCCAAACTTTGGGACAATAAACTAACCTTGACCAGGTGAGTCTTCTTGCTCTAAGTGGAAATACCTGGAGAGCCCATCAGCATTGCTGTGATCAGTACCAGGTCTATGCTCCACTGTAAAATCCATCCCCTGTAGGGAAATGGACCACCTAAGCAGTTTGGGGTTTTCACCCTTCATCTGATTTAGCCACAAGAGGGGCTTATGGTCTGTCTGAATGGTGAAGTGAGTGCCAAACAAGTAGGCCCTCAGCTTCTTCAGGGCCCAGACCACAGCAAAGGCCTCCCTCTCAATAGCTGACCAATTTTTCTCTCTGGGTGTCAACCTTCTACTAATGAAAGCAATAGGCTGATCATTACCATCAAAATTCAGTTGAGACAGAACAGCCCCCACACCCAACTCAGAAGCATCTGTTTGGACAATGAATGGCTTGGAGTAATCTGGACTCTTTAGGATAGGTGCTGTGCACATGGCCTGCTTTAGGTCATTGAATGCTTTCTGACAGCTTGCTGTCCACTGAACTTTCTTTGGCATCTTCTTGCTTGTCAGGTCATTAAGAGGGGTCACTATGGACCCATAATTTCTGACAAACTTCCTATAGTACCCAGTCAGGCCCAAGAAAGCTCGAACTTGAGTCTGGGTGATTGGAGGAGTCCAGTCCTTGATGGCCTGTATCTTACTCTCCAGTGGCTGAACCTGGCTTCCACCTACAAGGTGGCCCAGGTATACAACCTGTGTCTGCCCTATCTGGCACTTTGTGGCCTTGATAGTGAGGCCTGCCTTTTGCAGAGCCTCTAACACTTTCCTCAGGTGGACCAGGTGATCCTCCCAGGTGGAGCTAAAGACAGAAATATCATCAAGATAAGCTGCACAGAAGTCATCCAGCCCAGTGAGGACTTGATTCACCAACCTTTGGAAGGTGGCAGGTGCATTTTTCAAACCAAAGGGCATTACCACAAACTGATAATGCCCACCAGGGGTAGAAAATGCTGTCTTGGGTTTGGCCTCCTCAGCTAACCTGATTTGCCAATACCCAGCTGTCAAATCAAATGTACTTAAGAATTTGGCAGAAGCCAATTTATCTATAAGTTCATCTGCTCTTGGAATTGGGTGGGCATCAGTCTTAGTGACTGCATTGAGGCCTCTGTAGTCTACGCAAAACCTCATCTCTCTCTTACCACCCTGGGTGTGAGGCTTTGGCACTAGAACTACTGGGCTAGCCCAAGGGCTATCTGAGGGCTCAATGACTCCCAGCTCCAACATTTTCTGCACTTCAGTTTTGATGCAGTCTCTAACATGATCAGGCTGTCTGTAGATTTTACTCTTGACAGGCAGACTGTCTCCAGTGTCAACATCATGGGTACACCAATCAGTTTGGCTGGGTGTCAGAGAGAACATATGTCTGTAGGATTGCAGAACTTGCCTGCAATCCTGTTGCTGATGTTCAGTGAGGCTGCCACAAAAGACAACACCATCAACTGATCCATCATCAGGATTCTGAGTGAGCAGGTCTGGGAGAGGGTCACTCTCTTCCTCCTGTCCCTCATCTGTGGCCATGAGCAAGCTCATGTCCTTCCTGTCAACATATGCCTTGAGCCTGTTAACATGGAGCACTCTGAGAGGGCTCCTGGGAGTTCCAAGGTCCACCAAGTAGGTAACCTCTCCCTTTTGCTCAATGATGGTGTGGGGCCCAGACCATTTGTCTTTCAGAGCTGCTGGGGCCACTGGCTCCAGCACCCACACCTTCTGTCCTGGCTGGTACACAGTCAGAACAGCCTTTTGGTCATGCCAAGCTTTTTGAAGTTCTTGGCTGGCCTCAAGGTTTTTAGATGCCTTTTCCATGTACTCAGCCATCCTGGAGCGGAGACCAAGTACATAGTCCACTATGTTGGTTGCAGGCTTTTTGAGAGGTCTCTCCCATCCTTCCTTCACCAAACACAGGGGTCCTCTTACAGGATGTCCATACAGAAGCTCAAAAGGGCTGTAGCCAACCCCCTTCTGTGGGACCTCTCTGTAAGCAAACAAGAGGCAGGGGATCAGGACATCCCATCTTCTCCTAAGAGTTTCAGGTAGTCCATGAATCATCCCTTTCAGGGTCCTGTTGAATCTCTCAACAAGCCCATTGCATTGTGGGTGGTAGGGTGTGGTGAACTTGAAGTTTACACCACACTCCTTCCACATTGCAGTCAGATATCCTGACATGACGTTTGTACCTCTGTCAGAAACGACCTCCTTGGGGAAACCCACTCTGGAGAACACTCCAACTAGGGCTCTTGCCACTACAGGTGCTGTAGTGGTCCTAAGGGGAATAGCTTCAGGATACCTGGTGGCATGATCCACCACCACCAGTATAAACTTGTGCCCTGATGCTGTCTGGGGTTCCATTGGACCAACAATGTCAATCCCCACTCTTTCAAAGGGAACCCCCACCACAGGTAGTGGTATGAGGGGGGCCTTTGTTGTGCCACCTGACTTACCACTGGCTTGGCAAGTGACACAGGAGCGACAAAACTCCTTGGTATTCTCATTCATATGGGGCCAGTGAAAGTGTGAGACAAGCCTGTCCCAAGTGTTTGTCTGACCTAAGTGACCTGCAAGGGGAATCTCATGGGCCAAGGTGAGAAGGAAACCTCTCAGAGACAAGGGGATGACCAGCCTCCTGGTTGCACCAGGCTTGGGGTCTCTTAACTCAGAGTACAGGAGTCCATCTTCCCAGTATACCCTGTGGGCACCTGTGGCATTCCCTGCAGCCTCAGCAGCAGCCTGCTGTCTGAGGGGTTCAAGGGAAGGGCAGCTCAACTGTTCCTTCCCCAGGTCTGCTCTGGAGGGTCCCCCTGAGCCCAGAAACTCAACTTGATCAAGTTCAAGCTCTTTAGGCTCAGTTTCCCTCAGCTCTTCCAGATCAGCCTCCTCAGAGACTTGATCCTCAACCTGGGGCAAGGGGGAAGGCAAAGCCTTACCCTTACTGCTCTTCTTCTTGGAAGGTGTCTGGTCCATCATTTCAGGATCCAGCACCTGTTCAGTGGGGCATTTTCTGGCCTGTGACCTAGTCACAGCAAGCACATGTGCTGGCAAGCCTAACATTTCCATGTGAGTCCTCTGCTCCACTTCTGACCATTGTGATGACTCCAAATCATTGCCCAACAAACAATCAACTGGGAGGTCTGAACTGACTACAACTTTCTTTTGTCCCTTCACTGCACCCCAGGAGAAAGCCACAATTGCCACACTATGACTAGTAGTGACATTGCTGGCATTGGTCACCAGGAAATCAGTACCTGGCATGATCTGTCCAGGGTCCACAAAGTTAGGTGTCACCATGGTGACACTGGCACAAGTGTCCCTATAGGCCTGAGCCATTTTGCCATTTATCAAAGGTGTCTGCCTGTATTTGCCCAAAGTATTGGGACTTATTTCAGGGGACATATCCATATCCCCTGTACAGACAAGGACAGCCTGAGTGAGTGTGCCAACTAAGTTGTCAGACCCCTCAGTACCCAAGGTTAACCCAACTAATGCCTTGGGAGGTACACTACCACTACTGACTGTACTAGGGGGTGCAGTTGCCTTAGGGGCTGTAGTGGCAGGAGTTTGTCCTCCTCTTTTGGTGCACTCACTAAACCAGTGAGATTTTCTTTTACAGTACTGGCATCACCTTTTTGACTGGCCTTCTTGAGTCTTCTTCTTCTGGGAAGCCTGACCCCCACCCTCTTTGGTTTGTTGGGGACCTGGTGAAGACTTCTGGTCATTTTGCTCATTCTTAACATTACCCTTCTGGTCTGCTTTCTTCTGACCACCCTGGTTCTGGTTCTGGTTCTGCTTGATCCTTGTCCTGACCCATTTGTCTGCCTTCTTTCCCAATTCTTGGGGAGAGGTCAGATCTGAATCAACAAGGTGCTGGTGCAACAACTGGTTCTGACAATTGTTTAAAATTTGTTCTCTCATCATTAGATTATACAATCCTGTGTAATCTGTAACCTTGCTACCCAGCAACCAGCCCTCCAAAGCCTTAGTGGCACAATCCACAAAGTCAGACCAGTCCTGAGACTGAGTTTTCTGGGTGTCTCTGAACAGCAACCTGTACTGCTCAGTGGTTAAACCAAACCCATCAACCAGTGTATTCTTCAGGACCTGGTAATTGTTAGCATCCTCTACTCTTGTAGTGAGGAGCTTATCTCTACCTTTACCATCAAAGGAGAGCCACAGTATAGCTGCCCACTGACTCTGGGGAATGCACTGCACAGTGCAGGCCCTCTCCAGAGCAGCCATCCATTTCTGGATATCATCCCCTTGCTTAAAGGGGGGCACTATCTTAGTCAGGTGTTTAGTATCTAAACCCTTCTCTCTATCTCTTGGGAGATTGCTGCCACCAGTGGGAGCTAGCCCACTCATCTGCTGCTCTCTAGCAAAGGCAAGCTTCTCTTTGGCCAGGGCAAGTTCTTCCCTTTCAATCCTCAGTTCAGCTTGTCTCATCCTAGCTTCATGCTCCCTTCTCTGAGGGGAAGTAAATCTCCTCTGTGGAGGATTCCTTCTCCCCTGAGAAGAGGCATTAGAGTGCAGAGATCTATTGGAGTCCCTAGAAAGAGATCTATCTCTCCTAACTCTAAGGTTAGGCCCACTTCGGGTTAGTACTGGGGGTCCCCCAGATCCTAGCCCAAGTAAGTCTAAGTTGGCCCTGGTTAGCCTTCTGACTACCTCAAGACCTTTGTCTACCTCATCCCCAGAGAGTTCCTCTTGATCCTCCTCCTCAACTGCAGTAGCAATGTTGGGGAGATCTGGATCCTCAGAGGTTCCCTCTAAGGCTGGCATGTTCTCATGTAACTGAGAAAGCTTTCTGGCATCATATGTCCCTAAGAGACCTATCAGAAAGGGAATGGTGGGGTTAGACCCCTGCTTCAGTTTCCTGGAGACACAGATCTGTCTCATCTCCTGGAAACTGAGAGCTGCATATCTTGAAGTGACCTGTGGAGGGTCAACACTGACCAGGGGAGTCTCAGTAGATTCTCCCTGGGTAGACATGCTTTTCTAGTGAGGTGTAAGTGGTGCACTTACCTACACTATATGTTTGCCTACTGATCCCTTGCTAGAGTTGTAGTTTAGGGTGTGCTAGGCCCTAGGAGCTACAACAGCTGGTTCAGTAGAACTCAGAGTATTCTAAGCTAAGTTATATGTACCTTTAGTACTTATGTGATCTTTCACAAGATATTCTTAGGGCATGTGTGGTAAAACAACAGCAAGCTCAAATCCCACCGCTGCCACCAATGTGAGAAGTTGGCCTGATGTGCAGTGTTCACTATTCTAGTGATCACTATATATCAGTCCAAACAACCCTTATTGATGATTGGTTGTAAGTCAACCTTATAGACCAGCTATCCTAGTAGCATGGATACGAGCAGTCTAAGGCTAAGACTCTAGAGGGCGTGTTAAGCCAGCTGTTTTACCATCACATTACCCCTTGAACACCCAGTGAAAGGACACCACACAAGTGTTATGAAAATAAACAATGTATTTATTAGAATCACAACAACCCTGTACTCTTTATGAGGACAGGGTGCTAAGCACACAACAAAACTCTTATGAAAATACTTAAGTTAGCACGTATACACAAATGCCCGAGGGGCACGAAAAACCATATACTCTAAAAGTGGAATGCGAGATTACTAGCAGGTAAGTACAGTACTAATAGGCTTTGGAATCGCTAGGACTTGACTAGGGAATCGTTAGATTACTTCTAGGAGACCTAGGGGACTCGGGTGCAGAGTGTGCACTCTCACGCGGGATGCGGGACAAAGTCTATGGAAGCTAGTAAAGGCAAAGTTAGTGTTCACGGGCGAACCCGACCTGGTAGGGAGAAAACGACAGTGGATCCTGACCCTTGGATAGTGAGGCTATGCTGGGACACCGAAGTGCCGAAGTTACCTAGCCCAGGGGCTGCAGCTGCATAGGTCTGAAAAGACGTCGGGAATCTCGTTGCCGGACAAGGAGCCTGGAAGAAGGAAGTTGCTGGCAGGCGACCAGTGAAGGAAAGTTCGATGGATCCAAGCCTGGATCAAGGAAGAAGGAAACCTGAAAGCAGAGGGGACCAAGTTCTTGAATCACTAGCCAGTGATTAAGTGGGCACCAGGATGGCACCGGGCGAAGTCACCGCAGTCAGGTGAGTGGGCGCTGCTGGGCTCTGCAGTCTCTCGGACCAGGAGGCGTTGTCGGCGACCAGGATGGAGGTGCGAGCTGTCCCACGAAGGTTCTTGCTGTCGACGTCGCTGGACCCAGGATTGGGCAACAAGTCTTGGCAAATGCAAGGCCCACGCGGTGGACCTAAAATGGCGTCTTAGCCGGACCAGGAGGGTCCAGGGTACTTCTCCGATGGAGGGAAGCAAGGGCCAGTCTGGAGCAACCAGACCAGCAGCAGTGTTGTCGTCGGGCGTCGTTCGGAAGGCCACAAGCCAGCGGGCTAGTAGCCAAACAACGCGGTGAGCAGCAAAAAGCAGAAGGGCCCCACGCCGATCGTGGAGATGCTGGGGGGCTGCTCTTCGGTGTTGGAGCTGCTCAGGGTGGGGGCTTCTCGGACCCCAAAGCACTCACCAGGAAATTACTCGGTGGGCTTGCTGTGCAGAAGTCGTGCAGTCTTGGCGATGGCCGGTCCCTCGAGGTCTCGTCGCACCCACGGTTCTCAGCTGTGCTGTAGAGGTGGGTAGAGGTCAGAGGTGCCAGGGAAGCCGGGTCTCGTCGAGCTGGGCAGTCGGATTCCGGAGGAAGGACGTGCAGCAGACCGCAGTGTTCTTAGATGGTGCCTGCGGATGCAGGGTTGCTACTCCTTAGTCACAAGGGAGAATCTTGAGGAAGAAATCGTGAAGTCCTTTCGTGGAAAGTGGTATCTTGATTCCAAAGATGATCTGATTTGGAAGGGGGCCAGTCTCTACCTTTATCTTGAAAAAAAGGGGGCTGGCACGCGACTAAGTCCTGCCCTAGGGGTGGGACCAGGAGGGGGGTGGTTACACCCACTTCCTTGGCGGGCTTTTCCCCAGCACAGGGTCTGGAGTGTCCCTGGAACTGGTTTAAGCCAGCCTATGCACAGTGAGCACCGGGGTGCCACGTGCAGTCACCTTCCTCTGAAGCCCTGCCTACCTACAATACACAAAACCCTGTCTGGGACGGTGCTGGCACCGCCCCTGGCAGGAAACCCTTTGTCCTTATCTCCTGCTCTGGGAGGACTCCCAGCAGCAGGAGGGCAGACTTGTGTCTCGGTGGCAGCATCCATTTTGTGGATGCTAAGGCTCTGTCTGACTTTTAACCGGGTTATAGGTTACATGCATGTCGTGTCCCTCTAGAAGGGTGGAATGCTAACCCCGTCGCCAGAATTGGCGAGGGGTTAGTATTCCAATTCGTATGACACCTTACTCGACATGTTTTGATAAAGCGATACCAGAGTTGGCATTTAACCGCGAGGATTATAATGCACTTAAGAGTATATGGTATGCGATATCATGGAAACGGCTAAGGGATAGATCCCGAAAGCCGCAGACAGGCTCAGCTCATGCCAGAGCACCATCTCACACGATTCCAAGCACTCTGCCTTCAGGATTGTTAAGGCCTGCCATAGGAGTGACTGATAGGAGATCTGTGTGTCCATTTTAGGGTTAGATATAGGTATACTATATCTAAAGCAAAGGGTGAGTACACCACCTTGCCCCAGCTGTCGTGCAGCCAGTTGTGCCAGTTTAGTTAGTCAGCCCAGGGGTGGCATAATACATGCTTCAGCCCCTGGGAGACTTCTGGGTACACCTCAGCCCTGGGTACAGGGACTTGGAGAGGGCCCAGTGCCAATTCAGTACCTGAGTACAATTTGGATAGAGAGAACAGCTAGGCTGTGGGTCTGATTAGCAGGCCCACAGCCAGGGAAAGTCGTAAACCAGTGCAGCAAAAAGCAAAAATCTGGGTGATCATAGGATTGCAGACCCTACTCTCCTACATGACCCCCCCCCAAACTTTGGGACAATAAACTAACCTTGACCAGGTGAGTCTTCTTGCTCTAAGTGGAAATACCTGGAGAGCCCATCAGCATTGCTGTGATCAGTACCAGGTCTATGCTCCACTGTAAAATCCATCCCCTGTAGGGAAATGGACCACCTAAGCAGTTTGGGGTTTTCACCCTTCATCTGATTTAGCCACAAGAGGGGCTTATGGTCTGTCTGAATGGTGAAGTGAGTGCCAAACAAGTAGGCCCTCAGCTTCTTCAGGGCCCAGACCACAGCAAAGGCCTCCCTCCCAATAGCTGACCAATTTTTCTCTCTGGGTGTCAACCTTCTACTAATGAAAGCAATAGGCTGATCATTACCATCAAAATTCAGTTGAGACAGAACAGCCCCCACACCCAACTCAGAAGCATCTGTTTGGACAATGAATGGCTTGGAGTAATCTGGACTCTTTAGGATAGGTGCTGTGCACATGGCCTGCTTTAGGTCATTGAATGCTTTCTGACAGCTTGCTGTCCACTGAACTTTCTTTGGCATCTTCTTGCTTGTCAGGTCATTAAGAGGGGTCACTATGGACCCATAATTTCTGACAAACTTCCTATAGTACCCAGTCAGGCCCAAGAAAGCTCGAACTTGAGTCTGGGTGATTGGAGGAGTCCAGTCCTTGATGGCCTGTATCTTACTCTCCAGTGGCTGAACCTGGCTTCCACCTACAAGGTGGCCCAGGTATACAACCTGTGTCTGCCCTATCTGGCACTTTGTGGCCTTGATAGTGAGGCCTGCCTTTTGCAGAGCCTCTAACACTTTCCTCAGGTGGACCAGGTGATCCTCCCAGGTGGAGCTAAAGACAGAAATATCATCAAGATAAGCTGCACAGAAGTCATCCAGCCCAGTGAGGACTTGATTCACCAACCTTTGGAAGGTGGCAGGTGCATTTTTCAAACCAAAGGGCATTACCACAAACTGATAATGCCCACCAGGGGTAGAAAATGCTGTCTTGGGTTTGGCCTCCTCAGCTAACCTGATTTGCCAATACCCAGCTGTCAAATCAAATGTACTTAAGAATTTGGCAGAAGCCAATTTATCTATAAGTTCATCTGCTCTTGGAATTGGGTGGGCATCAGTCTTAGTGACTGCATTGAGGCCTCTGTAGTCTACGCAAAACCTCATCTCTCTCTTACCACCCTGGGTGTGAGGCTTTGGCACTAGAACTACTGGGCTAGCCCAAGGGCTATCTGAGGGCTCAATGACTCCCAGCTCCAACATTTTCTGCACTTCAGTTTTGATGCAGTCTCTAACATGATCAGGCTGTCTGTAGATTTTACTCTTGACAGGCAGACTGTCTCCAGTGTCAACATCATGGGTACACCAATCAGTTTGGCTGGGTGTCAGAGAGAACATATGTCTGTAGGATTGCAGAACTTGCCTGCAATCCTGTTGCTGATGTTCAGTGAGGCTGCCACAAAAGACAACACCATCAACTGATCCATCATCAGGATTCTGAGTGAGCAGGTCTGGGAGAGGGTCACTCTCTTCCTCCTGTCCCTCATCTGTGGCCATGAGCAAGCTCATGTCCTTCCTGTCAACATATGCCTTGAGCCTGTTAACATGGAGCACTCTGAGAGGGCTCCTGGGAGTTCCAAGGTCCACCAAGTAGGTAACCTCTCCCTTTTGCTCAATGATGGTGTGGGGCCCAGACCATTTGTCTTTCAGAGCTGCTGGGGCCACTGGCTCCAGCACCCACACCTTCTGTCCTGGCTGGTACACAGTCAGAACAGCCTTTTGGTCATGCCAAGCTTTTTGAAGTTCTTGGCTGGCCTCAAGGTTTTTAGATGCCTTTTCCATGTACTCAGCCATCCTGGAGCGGAGACCAAGTACATAGTCCACTATGTTGGTTGCAGGCTTTTTGAGAGGTCTCTCCCATCCTTCCTTCACCAAACACAGGGGTCCTCTTACAGGATGTCCATACAGAAGCTCAAAAGGGCTGTAGCCAACCCCCTTCTGTGGGACCTCTCTGTAAGCAAACAAGAGGCAGGGGATCAGGACATCCCATCTTCTCCTAAGAGTTTCAGGTAGTCCATGAATCATCCCTTTCAGGGTCCTGTTGAATCTCTCAACAAGCCCATTGCATTGTGGGTGGTAGGGTGTGGTGAACTTGAAGTTTACACCACACTCCTTCCACATTGCAGTCAGATATCCTGACATGACGTTTGTACCTCTGTCAGAAACGACCTCCTTGGGGAAACCCACTCTGGAGAACACTCCAACTAGGGCTCTTGCCACTACAGGTGCTGTAGTGGTCCTAAGGGGAATAGCTTCAGGATACCTGGTGGCATGATCCACCACCACCAGTATAAACTTGTGCCCTGATGCTGTCTGGGGTTCCATTGGACCAACAATGTCAATCCCCACTCTTTCAAAGGGAACCCCCACCACAGGTAGTGGTATGAGGGGGGCCTTTGTTGTGCCACCTGACTTACCACTGGCTTGGCAAGTGACACAGGAGCGACAAAACTCCTTGGTATTCTCATTCATATGGGGCCAGTGAAAGTGTGAGACAAGCCTGTCCCAAGTGTTTGTCTGACCTAAGTGACCTGCAAGGGGAATCTCATGGGCCAAGGTGAGAAGGAAACCTCTCAGAGACAAGGGGATGACCAGCCTCCTGGTTGCACCAGGCTTGGGGTCTCTTAACTCAGAGTACAGGAGTCCATCTTCCCAGTATACCCTGTGGGCACCTGTGGCATTCCCTGCAGCCTCAGCAGCAGCCTGCTGTCTGAGGGGTTCAAGGGAAGGGCAGCTCAACTGTTCCTTCCCCAGGTCTGCTCTGGAGGGTCCCCCTGAGCCCAGAAACTCAACTTGATCAAGTTCAAGCTCTTTAGGCTCAGTTTCCCTCAGCTCTTCCAGATCAGCCTCCTCAGAGACTTGATCCTCAACCTGGGGCAAGGGGGAAGGCAAAGCCTTACCCTTACTGCTCTTCTTCTTGGAAGGTGTCTGGTCCATCATTTCAGGATCCAGCACCTGTTCAGTGGGGCATTTTCTGGCCTGTGACCTAGTCACAGCAAGCACATGTGCTGGCAAGCCTAACATTTCCATGTGAGTCCTCTGCTCCACTTCTGACCATTGTGATGACTCCAAATCATTGCCCAACAAACAATCAACTGGGAGGTCTGAACTGACTACAACTTTCTTTTGTCCCTTCACTGCACCCCAGGAGAAAGCCACAATTGCCACACTATGACTAGTAGTGACATTGCTGGCATTGGTCACCAGGAAATCAGTACCTGGCATGATCTGTCCAGGGTCCACAAAGTTAGGTGTCACCATGGTGACACTGGCACAAGTGTCCCTATAGGCCTGAGCCATTTTGCCATTTATCAAAGGTGTCTGCCTGTATTTGCCCAAAGTATTGGGACTTATTTCAGGGGACATATCCATATCCCCTGTACAGACAAGGACAGCCTGAGTGAGTGTGCCAACTAAGTTGTCAGACCCCTCAGTACCCAAGGTTAACCCAACTAATGCCTTGGGAGGTACACTACCACTACTGACTGTACTAGGGGGTGCAGTTGCCTTAGGGGCTGTAGTGGCAGGAGTTTGTCCTCCTCTTTTGGTGCACTCACTAAACCAGTGAGATTTTCTTTTACAGTACTGGCATCACCTTTTTGACTGGCCTTCTTGAGTCTTCTTCTTCTGGGAAGCCTGACCCCCACCCTCTTTGGTTTGTTGGGACCTGGTGAAGACTTCTGGTCATTTTGCTCATTCTTAACATTACCCTTCTGGTCTGCTTTCTTCTGACCACCCTGGTTCTGGTTCTGGTTCTGCTTGATCCTTGTCCTGACCCATTTGTCTGCCTTCTTTCCCAATTCTTGGGGAGAGGTCAGATCTGAATCAACAAGGTGCTGGTGCAACAACTGGTTCTGACAATTGTTTAAAATTTGTTCTCTCATCATTAGATTATACAATCCTGTGTAATCTGTAACCTTGCTACCCAGCAACCAGCCCTCCAAAGCCTTAGTGGCACAATCCACAAAGTCAGACCAGTCCTGAGACTGAGTTTTCTGGGTGTCTCTGAACAGCAACCTGTACTGCTCAGTGGTTAAACCAAACCCATCAACCAGTGTATTCTTCAGGACCTGGTAATTGTTAGCATCCTCTACTCTTGTAGTGAGGAGCTTATCTCTACCTTTACCATCAAAGGAGAGCCACAGTATAGCTGCCCACTGACTCTGGGGAATGCACTGCACAGTGCAGGCCCTCTCCAGAGCAGCCATCCATTTCTGGATATCATCCCCTTGCTTAAAGGGGGGCACTATCTTAGTCAGGTGTTTAGTATCTAAACCCTTCTCTCTATCTCTTGGGAGATTGCTGCCACCAGTGGGAGCTAGCCCACTCATCTGCTGCTCTCTAGCAAAGGCAAGCTTCTCTTTGGCCAGGGCAAGTTCTTCCCTTTCAATCCTCAGTTCAGCTTGTCTCATCCTAGCTTCATGCTCCCTTCTCTGAGGGGAAGTAAATCTCCTCTGTGGAGGATTCCTTCTCCCCTGAGAAGAGGCATTAGAGTGCAGAGATCTATTGGAGTCCCTAGAAAGAGATCTATCTCTCCTAACTCCAAGGTTAGGCCCACTTCGGGTTAGTACTGGGGGTCCCCCAGATCCTAGCCCAAGTAAGTCTAAGTTGGCCCTGGTTAGCCTTCTGACTACCTCAAGACCTTTGTCTACCTCATCCCCAGAGAGTTCCTCTTGATCCTCCTCCTCAACTGCAGTAGCAATGTTGGGGAGATCTGGATCCTCAGAGGTTCCCTCTAAGGCTGGCATGTTCTCATGTAACTGAGAAAGCTTTCTGGCATCATATGTCCCTAAGAGACCTATCAGAAAGGGAATGGTGGGGTTAGACCCCTGCTTCAGTTTCCTGGAGACACAGATCTGTCTCATCTCCTGGAAACTGAGAGCTGCATATCTTGAAGTGACCTGTGGAGGGTCAACACTGACCAGGGGAGTCTCAGTAGATTCTCCCTGGGTAGACATGCTTTTCTAGTGAGGTGTAAGTGGTGCACTTACCTACACTATATGTTTGCCTACTGATCCCTTGCTAGAGTTGTAGTTTAGGGTGTGCTAGGCCCTAGGAGCTACAACAGCTGGTTCAGTAGAACTCAGAGTATTCTAAGCTAAGTTATATGTACCTTTAGTACTTATGTGATCTTTCACAAGATATTCTTAGGGCATGTGTGGTAAAACAACAGCAAGCTCAAATCCCACCGCTGCCACCAATGTGAGAAGTTGGCCTGATGTGCAGTGTTCACTATTCTAGTGATCACTATATATCAGTCCAAACAACCCTTATTGATGATTGGTTGTAAGTCAACCTTATAGACCAGCTATCCTAGTAGCATGGATACGAGCAGTCTAAGGCTAACACTCTAGAGGGCGTGTTAAGCCAGCTGTTTTACCATCACATTACCCCTTGAACACCCAGTGAAAGGACACCACACAAGTGTTATGAAAATAAACAATGTATTTATTAGAATCACAACAACCCTGTACTCTTTATGAGGACAGGGTGCTAAGCACACAACAAAACTCTTATGAAAATACTTAAGTTAGCACGTATACACAAATGCCCGAGGGGCACGAAAAACCATATACTCTAAAAGTGGAATGCGAGATTACTAGCAGGTAAGTACAGTACTAATAGGCTTTGGAATCGCTAGGACTTGACTAGGGAATCGTTAGATTACTTCTAGGAGACCTAGGGGACTCGGGTGCAGAGTGTGCACTCTCACGCGGGATGCGGGACAAAGTCTATGGAAGCTAGTAAAGGCAAAGTTAGTGTTCACGGGCGAACCCGACCTGGTAGGGAGAAAACGACAGTGGATCCTGACCCTTGGATAGTGAGGCTATGCTGGGACACCGAAGTGCCGAAGTTACCTAGCCCAGGGGCTGCAGCTGCATAGGTCTGAAAAGACGTCGGGAATCTCGTTGCCGGACAAGGAGCCTGGAAGAAGGAAGTTGCTGGCAGGCGACCAGTGAAGGAAAGTTCGATGGATCCAAGCCTGGATCAAGGAAGAAGGAAACCTGAAAGCAGAGGGGACCAAGTTCTTGAATCACTAGCCAGTGATTAAGTGGGCACCAGGATGGCACCGGGCGAAGTCACCGCAGTCAGGTGAGTGGGCGCTGCTGGGCTCTGCAGTCTCTCGGACCAGGAGGCGTTGTCGGTGACCAGGATGGAGGTGCGAGCTGTCCCACGAAGGTTCTTGCTGTCGACGTCGCTGGACCCAGGATTGGGCAACAAGTCTTGGCAAATGCAAGGCCCACGCGGTGGACCTAAAATGGCGTCTTAGCCGGACCAGGAGGGTCCAGGGTACTTCTCCGATGGAGGGAAGCAAGGGCCAGTCTGGAGCAACCAGACCAGCAGCAGTGTTGTCGTCGGGCGTCGTTCGGAAGGCCACAAGCCAGCGGGCTAGTAGCCAAACAACGCGGTGAGCAGCAAAAAGCAGAAGGGCCCCACGCCGATCGTGGAGATGCTGGGGGGCTGCTCTTCGGTGTTGGAGCTGCTCAGGGTGGGGGCTTCTCGGACCCCAAAGCACTCACCAGGAAATTACTCGGTGGGCTTGCTGTGCAGAAGTCGTGCAGTCTTGGCGATGGCCGGTCCCTCGAGGTCTCGTCGCACCCACGGTTCTCAGCTGTGCTGTAGAGGTGGGTAGAGGTCAGAGGTGCCAGGGAAGCCGGGTCTCGTCGAGCTGGGCAGTCGGATTCCGGAGGAAGGACGTGCAGCAGACCGCAGTGTTCTTAGATGGTGCCTGCGGATGCAGGGTGACTACTCCTTAGTCACAAGGGAGAATCTTGAGGAAGAAATCGTGAAGTCCTTTCGTGGAAAGTGGTATCTTGATTCCAAAGATGATCTGATTTGGAAGGGGGCCAGTCTCTACCTTTATCTTGAAAAAAAGGGGGCTGGCACGCGACTAAGTCCTGCCCTAGGGGTGGGACCAGGAGGGGGGTGGTTACACCCACTTCCTTGGTGGGCTTTTCCCCAGCACAGGGTCTGGAGTGTCCCTGGAACTGGTTTAAGCCAGCCTATGCACAGTGAGCACCGGGGTGCCACGTGCAGTCACCTTCCTCTGAAGCCCTGCCTACCTACAATACACAAAACCCTGTCTGGGACGGTGCTGGCACCGCCCCTGGCAGGAAACCCTTTGTCCTTATCTCCTGCTCTGGGAGGACTCCCAGCAGCAGGAGGGCAGACTTGTGTCTCGGTGGCAGCATCCATTTTGTGGATGCTAAGGCTCTGTCTGACTTTTAACCGGGTTATAGGTTACATGCATGTCGTGTCCCTCTAGAAGGGTGGAATGCTAACCCCGTCGCCAGAATTGGCGAGGGGTTAGTATTCCAATTCGTATGACACCTTACTCGACATGTTTTGATAAAGCGATACCAGAGTTGGCATTTAACCGCGAGGATTATAATGCACTTAAGAGTATATGGTATGCGATATCATGGAAACGGCTAAGGGATAGATCCCGAAAGCCGCAGACAGGCTCAGCTCATGCCAGAGCACCATCTCACACGATTCCAAGCACTCTGCCTTCAGGATTGTTAAGGCCTGCCATAGGAGTGACTGATAGGAGATCTGTGTGTCCATTTTAGGGTTAGATATAGGTATACTATATCTAAAGCAAAGGGTGAGTACACCACCTTGCCCCAGCTGTCGTGCAGCCAGTTGTGCCAGTTTAGTTAGTCAGCCCAGGGGTGGCATAATACATGCTTCAGCCCCTGGGAGACTTCTGGGTACACCTCAGCCCTGGGTACAGGGACTTGGAGAGGGCCCAGTGCCAATTCAGTACCTGAGTACAATTTGGATAGAGAGAACAGCTAGGCTGTGGGTCTGATTAGCAGGCCCACAGCCAGGGAAAGTCGTAAACCAGTGCAGCAAAAAGCAAAAATCTGGGTGATCATAGGATTGCAGACCCTACTCTCCTACATGACCCCCCCCCAAACTTTGGGACAATAAACTAACCTTGACCAGGTGAGTCTTCTTGCTCTAAGTGGAAATACCTGGAGAGCCCATCAGCATTGCTGTGATCAGTACCAGGTCTATGCTCCACTGTAAAATCCATCCCCTGTAGGGAAATGGACCACCTAAGCAGTTTGGGGTTTTCACCCTTCATCTGATTTAGCCACAAGAGGGGCTTATGGTCTGTCTGAATGGTGAAGTGAGTGCCAAACAAGTAGGCCCTCAGCTTCTTCAGGGCCCAGACCACAGCAAAGGCCTCCCTCTCAATAGCTGACCAATTTTTCTCTCTGGGTGTCAACCTTCTACTAATGAAAGCAATAGGCTGATCATTACCATCAAAATTCAGTTGAGACAGAACAGCCCCCACACCCAACTCAGAAGCATCTGTTTGGACAATGAATGGCTTGGAGTAATCTGGACTCTTTAGGATAGGTGCTGTGCACATGGCCTGCTTTAGGTCATTGAATGCTTTCTGACAGCTTGCTGTCCACTGAACTTTCTTTGGCATCTTCTTGCTTGTCAGGTCATTAAGAGGGGTCACTATGGACCCATAATTTCTGACAAACTTCCTATAGTACCCAGTCAGGCCCAAGAAAGCTCGAACTTGAGTCTGGGTGATTGGAGGAGTCCAGTCCTTGATGGCCTGTATCTTACTCTCCAGTGGCTGAACCTGGCTTCCACCTACAAGGTGGCCCAGGTATACAACCTGTGTCTGCCCTATCTGGCACTTTGTGGCCTTGATAGTGAGGCCTGCCTTTTGCAGAGCCTCTAACACTTTCCTCAGGTGGACCAGGTGATCCTCCCAGGTGGAGCTAAAGACAGAAATATCATCAAGATAAGCTGCACAGAAGTCATCCAGCCCAGTGAGGACTTGATTCACCAACCTTTGGAAGGTGGCAGGTGCATTTTTCAAACCAAAGGGCATTACCACAAACTGATAATGCCCACCAGGGGTAGAAAATGCTGTCTTGGGTTTGGCCTCCTCAGCTAACCTGATTTGCCAATACCCAGCTGTCAAATCAAATGTACTTAAGAATTTGGCAGAAGCCAATTTATCTATAAGTTCATCTGCTCTTGGAATTGGGTGGGCATCAGTCTTAGTGACTGCATTGAGGCCTCTGTAGTCTACGCAAAACCTCATCTCTCTCTTACCACCCTGGGTGTGAGGCTTTGGCACTAGAACTACTGGGCTAGCCCAAGGGCTATCTGAGGGCTCAATGACTCCCAGCTCCAACATTTTCTGCACTTCAGTTTTGATGCAGTCTCTAACATGATCAGGCTGTCTGTAGATTTTACTCTTGACAGGCAGACTGTCTCCAGTGTCAACATCATGGGTACACCAATCAGTTTGGCTGGGTGTCAGAGAGAACATATGTCTGTAGGATTGCAGAACTTGCCTGCAATCCTGTTGCTGATGTTCAGTGAGGCTGCCACAAAAGACAACACCATCAACTGATCCATCATCAGGATTCTGAGTGAGCAGGTCTGGGAGAGGGTCACTCTCTTCCTCCTGTCCCTCATCTGTGGCCATGAGCAAGCTCATGTCCTTCCTGTCAACATATGCCTTGAGCCTGTTAACATGGAGCACTCTGAGAGGGCTCCTGGGAGTTCCAAGGTCCACCAAGTAGGTAACCTCTCCCTTTTGCTCAATGATGGTGTGGGGCCCAGACCATTTGTCTTTCAGAGCTGCTGGGGCCACTGGCTCCAGCACCCACACCTTCTGTCCTGGCTGGTACACAGTCAGAACAGCCTTTTGGTCATGCCAAGCTTTTTGAAGTTCTTGGCTGGCCTCAAGGTTTTTAGATGCCTTTTCCATGTACTCAGCCATCCTGGAGCGGAGACCAAGTACATAGTCCACTATGTTGGTTGCAGGCTTTTTGAGAGGTCTCTCCCATCCTTCCTTCACCAAACACAGGGGTCCTCTTACAGGATGTCCATACAGAAGCTCAAAAGGGCTATAGCCAACCCCCTTCTGTGGGACCTCTCTGTAAGCAAACAAGAGGCAGGGGATCAGGACATCCCATCTTCTCCTAAGAGTTTCAGGTAGTCCATGAATCATCCCTTTCAGGGTCCTGTTGAATCTCTCAACAAGCCCATTGCATTGTGGGTGGTAGGGTGTGGTGAACTTGAAGTTTACACCACACTCCTTCCACATTGCAGTCAGATATCCTGACATGACGTTTGTACCTCTGTCAGAAACGACCTCCTTTGGGAAACCCACTCTGGAGAACACTCCAACTAGGGCTCTTGCCACTACAGGTGCTGTAGTGGTCCTAAGGGGAATAGCTTCAGGATACCTGGTGGCATGATCCACCACCACCAGTATAAACTTGTGCCCTGATGCTGTCTGGGGTTCCATTGGACCAACAATGTCAATCCCCACTCTTTCAAAGGGAACCCCCACCACAGGTAGTGGTATGAGGGGGGCCTTTGTTGTGCCACCTGACTTACCACTGGCTTGGCAAGTGACACAGGAGCGACAAAACTCCTTGGTATTCTCATTCATATGGGGCCAGTGAAAGTGTGAGACAAGCCTGTCCCAAGTGTTTGTCTGACCTAAGTGACCTGCAAGGGGAATCTCATGGGCCAAGGTGAGAAGGAAACCTCTCAGAGACAAGGGGATGACCAGCCTCCTGGTTGCACCAGGCTTGGGGTCTCTTAACTCAGAGTACAGGAGTCCATCTTCCCAGTATACCCTGTGGGCACCTGTGGCATTCCCTGCAGCCTCAGCAGCAGCCTGCTGTCTGAGGGGTTCAAGGGAAGGGCAGCTCAACTGTTCCTTCCCCAGGTCTGCTCTGGAGGGTCCCCCTGAGCCCAGAAACTCAACTTGATCAAGTTCAAGCTCTTTAGGCTCAGTTTCCCTCAGCTCTTCCAGATCAGCCTCCTCAGAGACTTGATCCTCAACCTGGGGCAAGGGGGAAGGCAAAGCCTTACCCTTACTGCTCTTCTTCTTGGAAGGTGTCTGGTCCATCATTTCAGGATCCAGCACCTGTTCAGTGGGGCATTTTCTGGCCTGTGACCTAGTCACAGCAAGCACATGTGCTGGCAAGCCTAACATTTCCATGTGAGTCCTCTGCTCCACTTCTGACCATTGTGATGACTCCAAATCATTGCCCAACAAACAATCAACTGGGAGGTCTGAACTGACTACAACTTTCTTTTGTCCCTTCACTCCACCCCAGGAGAAAGCCACAATTGCCACACTATGACTAGTAGTGACATTGCTGGCATTGGTCACCAGGAAATCAGTACCTGGCATGATCTGTCCAGGGTCCACAAAGTTAGGTGTCACCATGGTGACACTGGCACAAGTGTCCCTATAGGCCTGAGCCATTTTGCCATTTATCAAAGGTGTCTGCCTGTATTTGCCCAAAGTATTGGGACTTATTTCAGGGGACATATCCATATCCCCTGTACAGACAAGGACAGCCTGAGTGAGTGTGCCAACTAAGTTGTCAGTCCCCTCAGTACCCAAGGTTAACCCAACTAATGCCTTGGGAGGTACACTACCACTACTGACTGTACTAGGGGGTGCAGTTGCCTTAGGGGCTGTAGTGGCAGGAGTTTGTCCTCCTCTTTTGGTGCACTCACTAAACCAGTGAGATTTACTTTTACAGTACTGGCACCACCTTTTTGACTGGCCTTCTTGAGTCTTCTTCTTCTGGGAAGCCTGACCCCCACCCTCTTTGGTTTGTTGGGGACCTGGTGAAGACTTCTGGTCATTTTGCTCATTCTTAACATTACCCTTCTGGTCTGCTTTCTTCTGACCACCCTGGTTCTGGTTCTGGTTCTGCTTGATCCTTGTCCTGACCCATTTGTCTGCCTTCTTTCCCAATTCTTGGGGAGAGGTCAGATCTGAATCAACAAGGTGCTGGTGCAACAACTGGTTCTGACAATTGTTTAAAATTTGTTCTCTCATCATTAGATTATACAATCCTGTGTAATCTGTAACCTTGCTACCCAGCAACCAGCCCTCCAAAGCCTTAGTGGCACAATCCACAAAGTCAGACCAGTCCTGAGACTGAGTTTTCTGGGTGTCTCTGAACAGCAACCTGTACTGCTCAGTGGTTAAACCAAACCCATCAACCAGTGTATTCTTCAGGACCTGGTAATTGTTAGCATCCTCTACTCTTGTAGTGAGGAGCTTATCTCTACCTTTACCATCAAAGGAGAGCCACAGTATAGCTGCCCACTGACTCTGGGGAATGCACTGCACAGTGCAGGCCCTCTCCAGAGCAGCCATCCATTTCTGGATATCATCCCCTTGCTTAAAGGGGGGCACTATCTTAGTCAGGTGTTTAGTATCTAAACCCTTCTCTCTATCTCTTGGGAGATTGCTGCCACCAGTGGGAGCTAGCCCACTCATCTGCTGCTCTCTAGCAAAGGCAAGCTTCTCTTTGGCCAGGGCAAGTTCTTCCCTTTCAATCCTCAGTTCAGCTTGTCTCATCCTAGCTTCATGCTCCCTTCTCTGAGGGGAAGTAAATCTCCTCTGTGGAGGATTCCTTCTCCCCTGAGAAGAGGCATTAGAGTGCAGAGATCTATTGGAGTCCCTAGAAAGAGATCTATCTCTCCTAACTGCAAGGTTAGGCCCACTTCGGGTTAGTACTGGGGGTCCCCCAGATCCTAGCCCAAGTAAGTCTAAGTTGGCCCTGGTTAGCCTTCTGACTACCTCAAGACCTTTGTCTACCTCATCCCCAGAGAGTTCCTCTTGATCCTCCTCCTCAACTGCAGTAGCAATGTTGGGGAGATCTGGATCCTCAGAGGTTCCCTCTAAGGCTGGCATGTTCTCATGTAACTGAGAAAGCTTTCTGGCATCATATGTCCCTAAGAGACCTATCAGAAAGGGAATGGTGGGGTTAGACCCCTGCTTCAGTTTCCTGGAGACACAGATCTGTCTCATCTCCTGGAAACTGAGAGCTGCATATCTTGAAGTGACCTGTGGAGGGTCAACACTGACCAGGGGAGTCTCAGTAGATTCTCCCTGGGTAGACATGCTTTTCTAGTGAGGTGTAAGTGGTGCACTTACCTACACTATATGTTTGCCTACTGATCCCTTGCTAGAGTTGTAGTTTAGGGTGTGCTAGGCCCTAGGAGCTACAACAGCTGGTTCAGTAGAACTCAGAGTATTCTAAGCTAAGTTATATGTACCTTTAGTACTTATGTGATCTTTCACAAGATATTCTTAGGGCATGTGTGGTAAAACAACAGCAAGCTCAAATCCCACCGCTGCCACCAATGTGAGAAGTTGGCCTGATGTGCAGTGTTCACTATTCTAGTGATCACTATATATCAGTCCAAACAACCCTTATTGATGATTGGTTGTAAGTCAACCTTATAGACCAGCTATCCTAGTAGCATGGATACGAGCAGTCTAAGGCTAAGACTCTAGAGGGCGTGTTAAGCCAGCTGTTTTACCATCACATTACCCCTTGAACACCCAGTGAAAGGACACCACACAAGTGTTATGAAAATAAACAATGTATTTATTAGAATCACAACAACCCTGTACTCTTTATGAGGACAGGGTGCTAAGCACACAACAAAACTCTTATGAAAATACTTAAGTTAGCACGTATACACAAATGCCCGAGGGGCACGAAAAACCATATACTCTAAAAGTGGAATGCGAGATTACTAGCAGGTAAGTACAGTACTAATAGGCTTTGGAATCGCTAGGACTTGACTAGGGAATCGTTAGATTACTTCTAGGAGACCTAGGGGACTCGGGTGCAGAGTGTGCACTCTCACGCGGGATGCGGGACAAAGTCTATGGAAGCTAGTAAAGGCAAAGTTAGTGTTCACGGGCGAACCCGACCTGGTAGGGAGAAAACGACAGTGGATCCTGACCCTTGGATAGTGAGGCTATGCTGGGACACCGAAGTGCCGAAGTTACCTAGCCCAGGGGCTGCAGCTGCATAGGTCTGAAAAGACGTCGGGAATCTCGTTGCCGGACAAGGAGCCTGGAAGAAGGAAGTTGCTGGCAGGCGACCAGTGAAGGAAAGTTCGATGGATCCAAGCCTGGATCAAGGAAGAAGGAAACCTGAAAGCAGAGGGGACCAAGTTCTTGAATCACTAGCCAGTGATTAAGTGGGCACCAGGATGGCACCGGGCGAAGTCACCGCAGTCAGGTGAGTGGGCGCTGCTGGGCTCTGCAGTCTCTCGGACCAGGAGGCGTTGTCGGTGACCAGGATGGAGGTGCGAGCTGTCCCACGAAGGTTCTTGCTGTCGACGTCGCTGGACCCAGGATTGGGCAACAAGTCTTGGCAAATGCAAGGCCCACGCGGTGGACCTAAAATGGCGTCTTAGCCGGACCAGGAGGGTCCAGGGTACTTCTCCGATGGAGGGAAGCAAGGGCCAGTCTGGAGCAACCAGACCAGCAGCAGTGTTGTCGTCGGGCGTCGTTCGGAAGGCCACAAGCCAGCGGGCTAGTAGCCAAACAACGCGGTGAGCAGCAAAAAGCAGAAGGGCCCCACGCCGATCGTGGAGATGCTGGGGGGCTGCTCTTCGGTGTTGGAGCTGCTCAGGGTGGGGGCTTCTCGGACCCCAAAGCACTCACCAGGAAATTACTCGGTGGGCTTGCTGTGCAGAAGTCGTGCAGTCTTGGCGATGGCCGGTCCCTCGAGGTCTCGTCGCACCCACGGTTCTCAGCTGTGCTGTAGAGGTGGGTAGAGGTCAGAGGTGCCAGGGAAGCCGGGTCTCGTCGAGCTGGGCAGTCGGATTCCGGAGGAAGGACGTGCAGCAGACCGCAGTGTTCTTAGATGGTGCCTGCGGATGCAGGGTGACTACTCCTTAGTCACAAGGGAGAATCTTGAGGAAGAAATCGTGAAGTCCTTTCGTGGAAAGTGGTATCTTGATTCCAAAGATGATCTGATTTGGAAGGGGGCCAGTCTCTACCTTTATCTTGAAAAAAAGGGGGCTGGCACGCGACTAAGTCCTGCCCTAGGGGTGGGACCAGGAGGGGGGTGGTTACACCCACTTCCTTGGCGGGCTTTTCCCCAGCACAGGGTCTGGAGTGTCCCTGGAACTGGTTTAAGCCAGCCTATGCACAGTGAGCACCGGGGTGCCACGTGCAGTCACCTTCCTCTGAAGCCCTGCCTACCTACAATACACAAAACCCTGTCTGGGACGGTGCTGGCACCGCCCCTGGCAGGAAACCCTTTGTCCTTATCTCCTGCTCTGGGAGGACTCCCAGCAGCAGGAGGGCAGACTTGTGTCTCGGTGGCAGCATCCATTTTGTGGATGCTAAGGCTCTGTCTGACTTTTAACCGGGTTATAGGTTACATGCATGTCGTGTCCCTCTAGAAGGGTGGAATGCTAACCCCGTCGCCAGAATTGGCGAGGGGTTAGTATTCCAATTCGTATGACACCTTACTCGACATGTTTTGATAAAGCGATACCAGAGTTGGCATTTAACCGCGAGGATTATAATGCACTTAAGAGTATATGGTATGCGATATCATGGAAACGGCTAAGGGATAGATCCCGAAAGCCGCAGACAGGCTCAGCTCATGCCAGAGCACCATCTCACACGATTCCAAGCACCCTGCCTTCAGGATTGTTAAGGCCTGCCATAGGAGTGACTGATAGGAGATCTGTGTGTCCATTTTAGGGTTAGATATAGGTATACTATATCTAAAGCAAAGGGTGAGTACACCACCTTGCCCCAGCTGTCGTGCAGCCAGTTGTGCCAGTTTAGTTAGTCAGCCCAGGGGTGGCATAATACATGCTTCAGCCCCTGGGAGACTTCTGGGTACACCTCAGCCCTGGGTACAGGGACTTGGAGAGGGCCCAGTGCCAATTCAGTACCTGAGTACAATTTGGATAGAGAGAACAGCTAGGCTGTGGGTCTGATTAGCAGGCCCACAGCCAGGCAAAGTCGTAAACCAGTGCAGCAAAAAGCAAAAATCTGGGTGATCATAGGATTGCAGACCCTACTCTCCTACATGAATAGAACGCAGATCTTTAGTCAAAGCATACAAATAATCTGTCATCAGGGGATAATCAATATCTCTAAAAGATCTGGGTCTGGGGACTCCCCATACATTGGCAGGACAGCCAAAAATTACCTAGTAAGGTGATAACCCCGTTCTGGTGTGGGGGGTTGTTCTCAAAGACAATAATGCTAGAGGGAGTGCATCTGGCCATTTTAATCCACAAATTTTGGCCATTTTTAGCTTCAGGGTGCCATTATATTTTTCAACTAGACCAGCTTACTGGGGATGCCTGGCTGCGTGAAATTTCTGCTTAATCTGTAAACCATCACAAACACTCTGAACCAGTAAGGAATTAAAATGTGTCCCGTTGTCAGACCAAATAATCCGGGGCAAACAATATCGGGGGAAATATTCCTTAACTAAAGCTTTGGCAGTTGCAACTGCAGTGGCTTCCTTGGTGGGGTAGGCTTCAACCCATTTACTGAAAGCGCAGACCACCACCAAGACATATTTCAAATTGTTCACTTGTTCCATTTGTATGTAATCAATTTGTATCACTTCAAACAGCAAAGAGGGTGGTGCAAAATTTCCACTCAGGATGGATTCTCTGCCCCCTAGGTTGTAACGCAAACACATAGGGCAATATTTAACCACATGTACTGCAGTTTTGGGAATATTTGGGTTATTCCAGACTGGGTCTAACACTGCACAAATACCTTTTGCTCCTATGTGTGCTGGACCATGAGCCATGGTCACTACAGCATATACCAATGCATTAGGAAGTAACCAACGCTGCTTCTCAGTTCGATCTATCCAACATTCATTTTTGTCCAGTTGTCCCTCTTCCTGTTCCCATCTTTGTGCCTCGTCTATGGTAGCTTCTTTCTGTAACTCTTTTACGCTTTCAATGGTATTGTCAAACACAGATGTTTCCGCCACCCACCGAGCTGAAGCACTAGGAAACATGGGAGTCATCTTAGTTTGTGCTGTTTCCTTGGCTACTGAGTCAGCAAAAGCATTTCCCTTTACTGTAGAATCAATGACTTTCTTGTGAGCACTGCATTTGATGATAGCAACTTTATCTGGTAGTGTCAAGGCAAATAACAATCGGTCAATTAAAGGACCATGTTGAATTTTCTGGCCATGTGTGGTAAAGAAACCCCTTTCCCTCCACAGCCTCCCAAAACTATGGGCAACGCCGAAGGCGTACTGGCTGTCTGTGTAAATATTTACTCTCAGGCCTTTACTAATTTCACATGCTCGTAACAAAGCTATTAGTTCAGCTGCCTGGGCTGAGTGGTGTGAAATCCTAGCAGTTTCCACCACCGTTTTCAGGATCGTAATAGCATACACAGCTGTTGCAGTACCATCTGGCAATTTAAAACAAGAACCATCATCATACAACTCTCCTTGGGGTTCTGGAAAAGGGGTGTCGGTAAGATCTACACGCCCTTTTGTTTCTTCTTCAGTTCTAAATATACAATCATGGATATCATCCTTTTTATCATTGGAAGGGAGAGGCAATAATGTTGCTGGATTCAATGTAGCACATCTTTTAATTGTAATGTGAAGTGCAAACAATGTTAGTTCGTATCCTGTTAAACGAGCACTCGTAAGGTGCTGGGTCTTAGTTCTATTTAACAGAATATCCACAGCATGCGGTACCATGACTGTGAGATCTGTATTCAAAACTATACCTTCTGATTGTCGGATGGCCACCGCTACCGCCGCAGTGGCCCTCAGACAACTGGGAAGGCCATGTCTAGTACTGATGAAAAGAAGGCACAGGGTCTCTGTTTTCCGCCAAAATGCTGTGTTAATACTGAAAGGGAACAACCGTCCACCTCGTGCACATAAAGTGAAAAAGGCTTCCGGTAATCCGGGGTACCCAAGACAGGTGCAGAACACAAAGCAGCTTTCAAAGAGTCAAAGGCTTCTTGACATTCATCCGTCCAGGGTAGGGGTTCATGCACATCTTTGGTAGTCAAATACAACAAGGGTTTAGAGAGAAGTGAATAATTAGGAATCCATTGGCGACAGTAAGAGGTTATGCCGAGAAAAGCACGGACATCACGTTGGGTACGAGGTACAGACATGTTAGTAATTACAGATATTCGTTCTGGTGTTAGTCGTCTCCCCGCCTTCGACAGTAAGTGGCCAAGGTAGGTCACTTCCTGTCGACAATACTGAAATTTGGAGAGGGAGACCTTATTTCCTTTATCAGCCAAATGATGTAACAATTTCACTGTCGCTTCTTTGCAGCCTTCTTCTGTATCGGAGGCCACCAAAATATCATCCACATACTGGATAATCGCATTACCTGCAGGCAAAATTAATTCATCCAGGACTGCCTTCAAAGCCTGGCTATATATGCTGGGACTTTCTGTATAGCCTTGGGGTGCACGCGTAAATCTAAAGCTTCGGCCTCCTAATGAGAATCCGAAGATAGTCCTGCTATCAGGATGAATTTGAATGCTAAAGAAAGCATTTTTTAAGCCTATTACAGAGCAATATTGTGCCGTAGGGGGAATCATGGTGAGAATTGCTGTAATATTTGGGACCACTGGATATTGAGGGACTACTATTTTATTGACGGCTCAAAGGTCAATCACAAAACGATATGCAGTCTTATAATCAAGGGCGCCATCAATTGGTGTCGTCTTCAGAATCGGCAAAATTGGACTATTACAAACGTTAGCAGCTGTTTCTCCCACTACCCCCTTGTCAATGAGGTCACGAATGATATGCAACAAGGCCTGTTCACCTTCTGGTGAAATCTTATACTGAGGAATGCGTGGCATCTGTGCATTTGCTTTCAATGTTATTGACACAGGGGCTATTCTTAACAGACCAACATTGGTGTCCCCTGTAGCCCACAATGTCCGAGGAATGGTAGAGAATTCAGGGGGCAGAATTTCATTTTTAGCAAAGTATTGAGCTACTTTCACAGGTGGTTTCTGCATTGTCAGGAAAACACCATCAGGGGAGCAATAAATACGTGCATGTAATCTCTTCAAGATGTCTAACCCTAAAAGGTTTTCACCACAATTTGAAGTTAGAAGAAAGGGTGTATGCATGGAGATGGGACCTATCGTAAAAGGCAGAGGTTTTGAAACGGGGCTCACTACCGGTATTCCAGAGAATCCTACTGATCATAATTTTGGCCAGACAGAGCTGCCCCTGGGACCAGTGTATGGGCGACTGAACTACTCATCGCCCCAGTATCCACTAAAAACTTTCCCGATGTACCCAACAGTTCTCCTTCTACATAAGGTCCCTCTTGGTCAACTGGTACTGTAATATGGCCCCCGCTCTTTCCATGGCTGTCTCATGCATAATCCCGTTCATCATACCTGTCATCCTGCTAAGTCTCGTAGTAGTATTGTCTGTTCTGAGGGTCATCAAAATGATTCTTACGAGAACCTTCATGTTGTGACTCCTCCCTTCTCATGCTATTTCGATCTATATTCCCTCGACCCCTTCCTCGTCCTCTAATAGGTCCGTTCCTTGCCAACAACAGAGGGCAATCCACCCTCCAATGTCCTTCCTCCTTACAATAGGAACATTGGTTTATCCCAATATTCGGAGGGCCTCCTCTACCTCTTCCTGTCACCTGGCCCCTTTGAAATGAGCCTCGCACTCCCCGTCCTGAATATTGCCCTCTACCGACTTGCTGTAGGAGTACTCTAGTTTTTACATCCTTAGTCTTTTTCTCTGATTTTTCCTTACTCTCATTTTCACGATGTTCATAATATTGGGCCATGCTAAGAATAATGGATGGGGCAGCCGTAGTCCATGTACTTTCAGCTGATTGGAGACGGGACATAACCTCCGGGAGCAAATTTGTGACAAATCTGTTTACAAATAATCTAATTCCTCCCTCTGTCGAGAGGTCCTGGCCACTAAAATCTATAAAAACTTTCTCGAACCGAGTAAAGAAATCGGACACACTTTCGTCCTTTTTCTGTTTACATGCTGTTAATTTATCCCAATCTACTTTTCTAGGAGGGAGAAGAGTCTTCATGTATGTAACAATTTTATCTGATACGGCTAATATTTCGTCCCTCGGTTTCTCACCGGGTTTCTGTTCCTTATCCCAATTTTTCAATTGATCCCATGTTCCTCCCAACTCTGGAATATGGTCTGTATCATGTATTTGTCTCCATATGTCTACGGGGATCAGGAGACCAAAAAATAATTCAATATCAGCTATAGTCATAATGGCAGAATTGGACGCTTCGGTTCATTCTTTATAATTAGCTGTAGGGTTTTTACGGGGATCAGGGAGCTGGGCTTTTAACCTAAGGACCTCGCTTTGTTTCCAAGGGTTATAAACCCATTGTTCCTGAAGCCTAGCGTCCACTCGTGCTCTGGTGATATTACCCCCATTGTGTTTATCTCGGGCACTTCCGGAAAAAAGAGAGGATGCACCTCTCTCATGGGGTGCTGAGCTCCCCACTCGGCACTCTTTCGGTGAAATCGTTCCCGATAATGCAAAAGCGTTGTTACATTCTGATACACTTCATCAGTTTGTAGATGGAATTTATGAGCGTGATCTCTTATGTCACGCAATATTTGAGGTGGGAGTCCTTCCTCAAAATGCTGTTCCCATAATGAAATCAATCGGATCGCCATGCTCTCTAAAACCAGCTGTTGTGCCACTGGTTCGAAATCTTTCATGGTGCTCCAGATATCTTCCAAAGTATAAATAGCATTCCGCATCCACTGGGATGCCTGTATTATAATAGCTCTCCTTTCCTCCATTCCCAACAATGACCGAGTGAAAGCTCGCTGATCACTCAAGTCAGACAACGGTCGCTTGGGCGTGGCTCCTGGGCCAACTGTATTTTGAAGTCTAAAGTGGTCTGAGTCGGAGGGGAGAGAAACACCGGGTGCAAAGGAGAGGGGACAGCCGCGTCCAGCCGAAGGGATATTAAGGGTGTGGTAGTTTGTCGAAGAGAAGGAGGGGCCTGCCCTAATCCGCCAGTGGGGGCCGTAGCGACCGTCCCTATCTGCGGTTTGACAATCAATGCGGCTCCCAGCTGGTCTGCCTGTACCAAGGGTACGGCTGGGTATAAACCTTGTGGAGCATAAGGGGGAGGTGGTCGAGCTTCCAGCAAGTCTTCTAATTCATCATCTGTCTCTGGTCTAGCCACGTAGCTTTTATCTGTTTCTATTCGAAACTGTCTATCCATCCGCTCAATATTTTCTTCCACCTTTCCCTTATCATATGCCACTGCCTTCTGGGTGATGGTCTGTCCGTTTTTCACCTTTCCCAACTTCTCTTCTCTGATCCGTCGCCTTTTTGCCTCCTTCAACCATAAGTTCAAGGAGTCAAACATTGACTGACGGCATTTATTCATAAACAATTTATTCTGTATATAATTAATCTTTTTCTCATCAAAAGACCCCGTAAGAGGCCATTGCAACTCCAAATTATCTTTAGTATATCTATTCCAAAGGGTATTAAATAAGATCGGTTGCAGACCATGTTTAACATACATATCGAAACTGGGGCTGCCCTCGGGAGGGGCTGGCTGTCTTTCTTCGAGCCGTGTACCTCGCCGACAGCAGCACCCAAAACAAATTGTGCTGAAACAAGGCATGATGCTATTTTTGTTCACAAAATTTTAAAACACATACACATTTGGACGCGTCCTTCTCATCATTCAATCATACAGTTTTCATTCAATCTTCACAATAAAGTGCTGTAAAAACAGTGCAAGGCAAATTTTCTTCAAAATCTATGCAAATGACGTCTTCAGATACGAACAGAGCCCATCGACTCCTGTTCGGGGAATCGATTCAAAAGAATTCCAGACCAACAAAAATCCAACAAACAGGAACAGTCATTCGACAGTTCTGAGAGCACCTGATAGGCAAACCACAAACCCTCTCACAGGCCATCCCATGGTCCTGTTCTGGTTGGGCCGGTCATCTGGACACGTCTCCAGAACCCTAGCTTACCCAGTTGCTCCCAGGGCTTTCCCGGAGAGGATTCGGCCGAGCGAGCAATGCCGTACTCTGCTAAGGCATCAGATGTAGTCTCAATTATTCACCAAACAAGTCTGTGGGGTCTCTACCCACGCAGCCCCTTCGCAGCAACGGTAGATCCCCAGATTCCCTCGTGGTCCGGCTTCCCCGGCCACCTTCAAACCAAGACAGTTAACTGTTATTCAAAAAGAAACACTTCCTCTGAGTGATCCTTATCCAATCCAATCACAAATATCACTCACCTGGTGCACTCAGGTCGATTGCGAGTTCTCCACTGCCGACACCTAGACAGACCGACACAGTCTGTTCTTCTCTCGGGTTAAGCCCGTAGGACTACGGCGTAGGGTCTTTCAGTAGCTGGGAGGGATACTGGGCTCGAGAGTGGAACGGCTCGTTTTCATACCACAAACGGGTGTCTCAAATCAGGATCCTCTTTCTGTCCACCCACTCGGCCAGAACTCCTCCTTGTCCCGTCACCCCTGTTTACAGGAGGGGACGACCCTATCACGGAGTCCCGGCGGAGTCGCCAACTGAAGGATTCAAAATAATTTCTATCGGGCTATACCTACCAATAGCCCATATACCATTATCCGTTATAATAATTCAGTCGGCAATGGAGAAGGTTCAATCGTTTATTCATCAAATACAAGCCCTGACAGGGGAGCTTCGGTCTACACGACCCTCGGAGGTGCGCAGAGGAGACTGATTACATGTTCAAAATACAAAGCATATATACGTTTCATGCGTTCACGATGACACCCTACAAGGAAAGATACAACTTGTCCGCAAGCCAAGAGGAATACCCATATAAGGCACAATTGATTTGCCAGTAGCCTAGGCATAAGCTATTCCGGGGGCAGGTCAGTAAGGTGCCTCCCTGTCTATCTGTAGCCCGGGGAGTGCAGGAACGGGCTCTGCTAGAATGTGCGCATCCCACAAGAAGGGCAGGTGTGACCTTGGGTTTCCTTGAGCTTAAAGCTAACAACTATAATAGGCAGCTTGGCTGCCGTCGTGGTTTCGAGTAGAAAGCGTAATCACATGATTTCTGGGAAACGGCACTTGCACATAGGGAAACGAAACAAAATGGCTCCAGTCATAATCATAGGAGTAACAAGTCAAAAGTGAATCAGTTGGTTAATATGCGATCAAAGCAAACTCTAATTATATGATTATATAATTACGGGGTTATATTGTATATATTAGGCCAATAATACGTGTTATCGAATTTAGATCCCATCATCTGAACTGGGGCTGTGGAGTGAGCTAAAGAATGATGATGGATTAAACCCAGATCAGTTGACTGGGGGTGAGTGTTTGATTTGCTCAAGCACTCCATCCATCATCCCCTTTGGTATCGCTTTGTTCGCACTAAGTTGGCAGGGTATGCCCAGATGTGGGTCCCTGGCTCACTCTACCACTGGATTCAAGATAGCCTGGCTGATGAGGATTATGAATCCGAAACAGGTCCCAGGATGCTTGTTTCCGGTCCAGGGAAGACATGGCTTGGCAGTTCGGGCTGGACTGTTCCCATGAGGCACAGGGTCAGACTGATTTGCATATGGCCATGTCTGAACTGGGGTGATGGAGTGAGCTAAAGAAGGATGATGGATTAAACCCAGATCACTTTGTTCGCCCTGAGTTGGCAGGGTATGCCCAGACGTGGGTCCCTTGCTCACTCTACCACTGGATTCAAGATAGCCTGGCTGATGAGGATTATGAATCTGAAACCGGTCCCAGGATGCTTGTTTCTGGTCCAGGGAAGACATGGCTTGGCAGTTCGGGCTGGACTGTTTCCATGAGGCACAGGGTCAGACTGGTTTGCATATGGCCAGTAAACATAAAAATAAATAAAACAAATTTCATTGCGTGTACCGCATCACCAAATGCGATGCAGTGCGGGCAACAAAATTCCTTTTATTTATTTTTATGTTTACTTACCTGTTAAGGTCCGGAATACATACATTACTACCCCCCACCCTGCCCCTCCCCCTCCCCACATCACCGCCCGGCGGGTACTCCCACTACGGGCCGCGGCTGGGCGACTGGGGGTGAGTGTTTGATTTGCTCAAGCACTCCGTCCATCATCCCCTTTGGTATCGCTCGACTGCTAGGTGCGGAAAGAAACTCTGTAGAAATTGCCAGTAGTGGGCAAACTGAGCCTGTGCACACAGATAATATAATCTCAAATCTGGTGCTTCGAAACCCACCCCTCCCCCCTCATATGGTTGCGTCATGACATCCCAACTGCAGCGAGGCTGCTTACCAGCCCATGTCATATTTATTTATTTATTTCTATTTTATTTGAAAAGTTTTATATAGTGCTGGGTAGACCCGGAGGTATCAGAGCGCTTTACATGAGAATCAGCGAGTTACAGGTTACATAGTTACATCAATTAAATCAAAGAATCATGGAGGGAGGAGGAGGGGTGGGGAGGGAAGGAAGCACAACAGGAAAACGAGGAAAACAATGTCAGATGACCGGCTGGATAGGTGACAGCGAGGGGGTGAAACCAGGGCCAGACTCCTCTATAGTTGCATATGACAGCTCCACCGGGCATCGGCCAAGGTTGCTCGTGCACCAAGGTATCAGGGAGCTTTACATGGGGATCAGCAAGTTACAGGTTAACATAGTTACATCAATTAAATCAAGGAATCGTGGAGGGAGGAGGAGGGGAGGGAAGGAAAACACAACAGGGAAACGAGGAAAACAATGTCAGATGACTGGCTGGGTAGGTGATGGCCGAGGGGGTGAAACCAGGGCCAGACTGCCCTATAGCTGCATATGACAGCTCCACCAATCTCGGCTAAGGTTGCTCGTGCACCAAGGTAAGTACAGTTACATAGTTACACATCAAATAAACACAATGGGGAAACAAGGAAAACAATGTCAGATGACCGGCTGGGTGGGTGACGATCGAGGGGGTGAAACCAGGGCCAGATTCCTCTATAGCTGCTTATGTCATAGTAAGTATACACGATTGTAAAGCTTTCAAAAAGGCTTTGTTTAAAACAATGGGAATATGACAAAGAAATACAAGAATGTTGGCAGGATATTCATCCCAATCACAGCGATACGATCCGCCAAGGATAGAGGTAATCTTCTAAAGGATTTTCTTTGAGCAGCCACATAGGCAGTGTCAATTCCTTTGATGCCTTTCTCCCCAGCAATTGTGCTCTCTGGCGTTCACACATCGTCACGTGGGTGCCTTTAACCCTCCTGTGGGGCACCCGAGTTCATTTTTTTTTTTTTGAAAACTTTTTATTGAATTGAAAGAACATGAAAACAGAGAAACAAAAGAAAACAAGGCAGTACTGTGCAAACTTGTCACCACGTGGTTCGCGGGGGGGTACAAATGTAGAGTAGACATCATTGCATTCAAAAAATAAAAAATTACTGTGGGATGGGGGGGAAGAGAAGGAGAATAGAAGCAAACAATACATCTATATTCCTGCGGAGGAAACATCAGGTTGGGAGGAAGACAGGTCGGTATCAAATTCCGAAATGGGGGGGGTACATATATCTCCACGGTATGCGTTCCACTGAGTCCAAATTTTCCCCCATTTGCCAGGCCTGCCTCGGGAGACATGCACAGTCTTTTCTCGAAACATGGACCAGTCCATGTTCTGTTGCCATGCCAGAATCGTCGGGGGCCTCTGAGCGCCCCAAAGCTGGGCAATGTCACGCTTGGCTATCATGTTACCCAACGTCACCCATCGAAGCTGCGCCTGGGTACAATCATTCGGTTCCCAGACATTCAACAAGCATCTCCGCGCCTCAGGCATCAACCGCACCCCCGTGACCTCACTCATAATATCATGCACGCGAGCCCAATAGCGCAGTACAGCAGGACATTCCCAAAGGATATGTAGGAACGTGGCAACCATACCGCAACCACGTCTGCACAATCCATCCGCCGAGAATCCCATGCGCACCAGACGCAGACCAGTCACATACACCCTATGAAGAATTTTGAGCTGGACAAATCGAAGGCGTGCCGGAATAGCTACCTCCTTAGGAGAAGAGAGCGCAGCCTGCCAGTCCTCATCATCCAGCTCCAGACCATCACTAGTCTACAACTCTCGAAGGCCATCCAATAGATCAATCCTGGTATTGATTAACTTTTTATAAATGAGCGAGATCGTGCTATCAAGGACATGCCCATCCAGTATCCGATCTTCAAGCGGGGACGCTTCCGGAACATCCGAACCCAGGGGAAAAACAGACAGGACCGCGTGTCGGACCTGCGCATATCTAAAGGATTCCTTATCATTCAGCCCATATTCAACTTTCATTTCCTCAAACGACTTGACCCTACCCTTGATCCACACATCATCAACTCTGCTGATCCCAATCATGTCCCATCGATCGAACCCCTTCGACTGCCAGAGGGAGCCAAGTTTATCTGAAGCATAAAGCGTCGTGGCACGGGTCGGCTTGTCAGCCCATCCTGTAGCAGCCGCGGCTCGATGCCACACCTGCACGGCTGTTTTAGTGGGCCCCGTAAGCGACCCGACGGTTGACTTCGCGTATAGAGACCTGTTGTAGTCACCACCGGGCAGCAACCATTTATCCATCGCAAAGGCCGGGTTTGGCGAATGAGTGTAGGTGCCATGGTTGATGGCCCCCAGCTGAGAGGCCCAATAATAGCGACGGATGTCAGGGAGAGCGATGCCGCCATCGTACCACGGGAGCGTGAGCTTCAAAAGGGAAATACGAGAACGGCCCCCCCATAGCAACTGCCGCTGGAGGCCCTCAATCTCCCGAAAATAGCCAGCCGGCACAACATCAAGCGTGTTTTGAAGCGCATAGAGAAATCGGGGGAGCGACATCATCTTAAACAACGCCGCTCGTCCCAGGGGAGAGAGAGGAAGCCTACTCCACGCTCCAACGTCTGCACGGAGGCGTTGGAGAGGGGGCAGCAGATTGCGTTCATATCGAAGTACAGGGTCCAGGGTAATAAAGATTCCCAAATACCTAAAACCCTCCAGTACCACCGAGATGGGACATCCACGTGGCAGAAGGGGAGCATCACCGGAAAGAACATAAATACAGGATTTCGACCAGTTGATAACTAGTCCGGAATTTTTATGAAAAGAAGTCAAGACGTCAAAAAGGACGATCAACGACTTACGCGGTGACGTAAGGTACAAAAGTATATCATCTGCATACAGAGATATACGGTCTTCAAATTCCGGGGACCATCTAATGCCCTTCAAGGACGGTTCCCATCTCAACCAAGCCGCCAGTGGCTCCAGAGCAAGGGCAAACAGGAGCGGGGATAGAGGACAACCCTGGCGTGTCCCCCTACCAAGAGCAAAGGGGGTCGAGGCATGCCCATTCACCACCACCCGGGCTAAAGGGTCAGCATAGAGCAATTGCACCCAGCGGATAAAGGCGGGTCCAAAACCGAATTTACTGAGGACCGCCCAAAGATAAGGCCACTCGATCGTGTCAAACGCCATGGTGGCGTCTAAAGACGCCAAGATGGCTGGCTCCCGCAGAGTCCCCGCTCGCGCGAGAACTCCATGCAGTCGCCGAAGGTTAAGTGCCGTGTTTCGGTGTGGCATAAATCCGGACTGGTCCGGGTGAACAAGATCGCTTATAACAGATACCAGACGATTAGCGAGGACTTTGGCCAGGATCTTAGGCTCAGCATTTATCAGGGAAATAGGTCTGAAGGATTCACAATGGTCACGTGGCTTACCCTCCTTATGGATAACGACTATGGAGGCCAGTCTCTGGTCAGGAGGAAGAGACCCCTCCTCCAGTGATTCCAAGAACATCGATCGGAGATACGGCGCCAACACATCCGGACAGAGCTTATAAAGCTCAATGGGGAGTCCATTAGGGCCTGAGGCCCTCCCCGAGCGAATCGAGCGGATAGCGGTCGCAATTTCATCCGCCGTGGGCGGAGCTTCCAACAGATCCCTCTCTGGATCAGACAGGCATGGGAGCGAGATATGACGTAGAAGCAAGTGGGAATCCTGCTCCGGTCGATCAGACACAGGGGAGTACACTACCTGAAAATAGTCAGCAAATCGCGTAACGATCCCATCCGGGTCAGTGATATCTACCCCATCCACATCAACCACAACAGGAACTACCCGACTCGCGCATTCTCTCCTATCCAACCAAGCCAGCAATTTCCCAGCCTTATCTCCCACATCATACAGCCGCCCCTGCCGTTCACGACCCATCTCTTTCGCTGCATCAGTCACCAGCGCTCTATATTCAAGCTGTTTCAGGTCCAGAAGGTGCAGCCTCTCAGGGGAGACCCCAGAGTCCAACTCCCCCTCAAGAGCGGAAATTTCAGTCTCAAGACGGACAACCTCCTCCCGCCTACATCTCTTAACATTGCCAATCGATGAGAGGGCCTGGCCTCGAATTACAGTTTTGTACGCTTCCCATAGAGAAACAGAAGAGGTCACTGAACCTACGTTTTCAGCAAAGTAGTGATTGATCGCTGCAAGGAGTTCCTTCCTGATCTTAGGATCGCGGAGGTACCATGGGTTAATAGGGGCGAGACGACCCTCCGAACCTAGGTGTGCGTTCACAAGCAACCACAAAGGGGAATGATCCGAGATGCCCCTGGCTAGATGTTTTACCTCCCCTATAAGGGAAGCCTGAGAGGAGGGCATCAGTACATAATCAAGTCTCGAAAGGCTGCCGTGGGCCCCAGAGTGGAAGGTATATTGCCGTTGCCCAGGATGATGTAAGCGCCAGCAATCAGCTAACCCCAGCGCCTCCAGGAAGTCCCCCAGCCAGGATTGAGACTGTGCGATAACACGGGGAGGGTAACGATCAAACATCCCAGACACTACCGAGTTGAAATCTCCCCCTACTACAAGCAAACCTTCGGGGACTCCCAGAACCACTCTTCCCAGATCGGCATAGGTCGTAGTTTGGAGGCCTGGCGGTATATAGACCGAAAACAAAGTGATCACCCTTCCCTCCCAGCGCCCAACAATGGCGGCGTATCGCCCTCTATCATCAAGTATAATGTCGTCAACTGCAAGAGGGAGGGAGGTCCGAACCATGATCCCCACCCCCCTGGAGCCAGAAGTGAAACCTGAGTGTGCAATGAGACGATAGCCACGCCTATTCATTGCATGGCACGTGTTGCCAAGCAGATGCGTCTCCTGAAGCAAAACCACATCAGGAGATAGGCGTCGCAGCAACTGCAAAACCACCCCCCTCTTAATTCAATCACCCAACCCATTGACGTTCCAACACAGTATACGTAGTCCCCTATCCCCCATCCCACAAACCACCCCAAGGTCCCCCCCACTCCAAACGCGACACGTAAACACAGAAGATCATCAGTACAATGCCTTGAAGAAAACAATGAAACACAAACCGAAACCCCTCAACCCCCCAAAACATCATCATACCCCCCCGCACCCCTGCGTAAGACTCGAAAGCCACCCCAACTTGCAGTGTGCCTGTCGCCCTAGTATACAACTAATCTACGAAAAGAACCCCAGAGGAGGAAGATTCACCCGACCCCCACCCACACCCAGTTCAGACAACACAGTAGCAAACAATAGTAGCATAGCATCAAACCGCTGCCGAAAGTCAACATGTTGGTCCGGGAGCCGATCTCATTCCTCATTCCTGCTCCACCGGACCGCCCTCCGCACCATCGGAGTGATCAGGACGGTCAAATTGTTCTCGAGGGGGCAGTGAGTCCAGCCAGTCACTGGCTGCTCCAGGATGATCAAAGAAAAATGTTCTATCATTGTAGACCACACGCAGTCGAGCCGGGAAAAGCATGGCATATTTCAGTTCTCTGTCCCGCAGTCTCCTCTTCACCCCCTGGAATCCAAGGCGCTGCTTCTGGACCTGCTGGGTGAAGTCCGGGTAGAAGTTAACCGCGGCATTCTCATAAGCCGTAGGGCCCGATGTGCGGGAAGCCTGTAGGATCACGTCTCTGTCACGAAAGTTAACGATCCGTGCGATGATGGGGCGCGGAGAAGCTCCAAGCTTAGGCGGGCCACCCGGGATACGGTGGGCCCGTTCCACTGCAAAAAACTTGCTAAGGCCCTTGGGCGCTAGGTGATTCAGGACAAGGTCCTCCACCAGTAGGTCCACCGATGACGAATCCGTCGTCTCCGGGACCCCGACTAGTCGGACGTTGTTCCGTCGAGCGCGGCCTTCAAAATCGTCCAGGCGTCGAGAGAGGTAGTCACGGGCGGACCTCAGGTTACCAACCTCAGTCTGTAATTTGGAGACGTCGGTAATAAGGCTAGATGTCTTCAGATCAAGGGATTTTACCTTCTCGTTAGTCTTCGCAAGGTCCGCCCTGATCAGGGTAACATCTATGGCAACTGTGTCCAATTTATGGGTCAGGGCCTCGTATTGCTGTCCTAGCGTGGCCTTCATCCCAGTGATGGCGCCCATGATGTCTTTCAACGATAGATCTCCATCCAACAGGGAATCGTCCCTAAGGTTGGCCGGGGGTTTGGTCGGTCCGCTTGGAGAGCCCTTAGTGAGGGTGTATCGATCCATGACGTTGGACTGCACAGTGCCTCCTCGAGCTGCCGGTCTGGTCTTACGTCTTTCTCCCTCGGGCTTGGTGGCCATTTTAGGTCGTGCGCCCCGGAGGGTATTCTGAGACCTAGTGAAAATGGCTACACTCGGAGCGCCCTCAGTAATTCGGAGAATAGTGAAAGGCCAGCCACCAGTCAAGAAGCAGTGAAAACCAGGATCGCCAAGCGATGGCGTGCAATGTGAAGGGAGCAAACCACCAAGGCGACCAAGGCAGAGTCCATGAGGTGGCGGCACAAGAATCGAAACCGAAAGTTGAAGACCGGGCAGGGGAGAGTCGCACGTGCCGTTGTTATTCAATTACCACCCGGCTGGCAGGGAAATCAAGCCCGGGGCAGTACCATGGAGCAGGCCAAAAAATGTTCAAAAGTCCATATCTTCGGCTCCCGGGAGCCAAGACGAAATGCGGAAACGGGGAAATGATCAGCAGGGTCACGACCACAAAAGCCCGTCGTCCAAATCAGGATAGGGTGCAGGATAATCGGTGGAGGTGGCGAGGGTCCGGGAGCTCTGAGCTCACGTGACCATCTTGGGTGCGCGCTAGGCTCCTCCCCCACCCGAGTTCATTTGATCTGGGCAGTCCAAGCCCCCGCAGCCAAGCTGGCTTCACTCCCTGCCTGGCACTCTGATCTCTCTGCCTTCTGCCCTTCCTGTCTGCCTGCTCCTTTCCACACCTCACTCCTCAGTGCGGGGGAAGGCAGCATGACTGGCGTGCTGGAGCCTGGAGGTACCCCACTTACAGGCCCTCTCTCCACAGGCCCTGGGTCGCCCCAATCAAAAAACAGGCAACATCTTTGCCACCTTCTCCTTTGTCGGAGAGTAGTAAAAAATGGTGTGATGGTGCAGATGAACCCTCCAGCGCACTGGCGCTCTCCAAACGTTTACTTGGTTACTGAAAGGAGGAGTGGCACAATTCTTCAGGGCACTGGCCCTCCATGAGGGATCCATTATGAAACCACAGTGACTGTAGAAGTATTTTGCCTGGCGATCTCGGTGATCCAATGGTAGCCCAATCCACGAAGGGGAGAAAGCAAAGACTGGCACCTTAGGCTCCGCTGCACAAAAATTCATAGTATTTTCTGCGTTTTGCTCTTGGTAGTGTATTTCAGAAACCGGGAGTGCTGGTTTAGTACCTTCTGGAATCAAAGGGGCAGATTTATATTGCACTTGCGCCACTTTTGCGCCCCCGTTGCGTCACTTCTATGACGCAGCGGCGGCGTAAACCCTGCGCCACGTTGCGACATACTTACATCGTGACGCATCTATGGAGATGCGTCACAGTGTAAGGTCCTGCGCTACATGAAACCTGTGTCTGGTTTCATGTGGGCATTTCCACGCAGGGGGGGGGGGGTTCCGTCGCAGGAACGCCCCTGAAAGTGACTCAGTGAAATCTACAAGATTTCACTGAGTCACTTTACGCTTGACGCACCACGTTACAGATAGGGCAAAGTTGGAAAAGTGCTGGAATTGCGTGCCGCACGCAACACAACTTCAGCACTGTGTCAACTTCACACCCTAGATACGACACGCATCTGTTTATTCCTGCGCCACGGTGCGCCGCATTGTAAATGCGGCGCATCATGGGGGGTGCAAACTTGCGTGCTGCATCTGTCCTGGCGCATCTCTGCTGATTTGCAGAGATGCGTCAGGCAACATAAATCTGCCCCAAAATATTTAGGATTTTCTAGAAGTGATATTTAACTGCTCTCCCTCTGTAGAGTCCCTTTAGATCCTCAGCATGATTTGTCAGGCTGCATTGCGGAACCAGCACCAAGCTATCTCCTGCACCTTTGGGTCCTCAGCATGATTTTTCAGACTAAATTTATCAGTGGCACCAGCAGCAGCGACGTGTGCAGGGCCCAGGTCCTGCACATGTGTCTGATCTCCTAGTAATCTCACAGGGTGTGTTTCTTTCTGCCCTGCAGGAGTCAGTGCCCCCCCCCCCTACTCCAGTGGTACCCTCCACAGGACCAGTGAGGAGTAGCTCCAGGAGAACACTCTTTTCCAGGGTCTACAGCAAGTCCACCATCCACTTTCCCCAGGAGCAAGTGGGGAGACACAGGTGCAATAGCATCCAAATAAATAAGCCCATAGTGTATCTTCAATTCAAACGGAGGTTCATCCATGCAGGGCCCATCCCTCCTTGAACTTTGGAGCTTACCAGCCCATGTCATATTTATTTATTTATTTCTATTTTATTTGAAAAGTTTTATATAGTGCTGGGTAGACCCGGATGTATCAGAGCGCTTACATGAGAATCAGCGAGTTACAGGTTACATAGTTACATCAATTAAATCAAAGAATCATGGAGGGAGGAGGAGGGGAGGGGAGGGAAGGAAGCACAACAGGAAAACGAGGAAAACAATGTCACATGACCGGCTGGATAGGTGACGGCGAGGGGGTGAAACCAGGGTCAGACTCCTCTATAGTTGCATATGACAGCTCCACTGGGCATCGGCCAAGGTTGCTCGTGCACCGAGGTATCAGGGAGCTTTACATGGGGATCAGCAAGTTACAGGTTAACATAGTTACATCAATTAAATCAAGGAATCGTGGAGGGAGGAGGAGGGGAGGGAAGGAAAACACAACAGGGAAACGAGGAAAACAATGTCAGATGACTGGCTGGGTAGGTGATGGCCGAGGGGGTGAAACCAGGGCCAGACTGCCCTATAGCTGCATATGACAGCTCCACCAATCTCGGCTAAGGTTGCTCGTGCACCAAGGTAAGTACAGTTACATAGTTACACATCAATTAAACACAATGGGGAAACGAGGAAAACAATGTCAGATGACCGGCCGGGTGGGTAACGATCGAGGGGGTGAAACCAGGGCCAGACTCCTCTATAGCTGCTTATGTCATAGTAAGTATACACGATTGTAAAGCTTTCAAAAAGGCTTTGTTTAAAACAATGGGAATATGACAAAGAAATACAAGAATGTTGGCAGGATATTCATCCCAATCACAGCGATACGATCCGCCAAGGATAGAGGTAATCTTCTAAAGGATTTTCTTTGAGCAGCCACATAGGCAGTGTCAATTCCTTTGATGCCTTTCTCCCCAGCAATTGTGCTCTCTGGCGTTCACACATCGTCACTGCGGGTGCCTTTAACCCTCCGGTGGGGCACCCGAGTTCATTTGATCTGGGCAGTGTGGAAGTCCAAGCCCCCGCAGCCAAGCTGGCTTCACTCCCTGCCTGGCACTCTGATCTCTCTGCCTTCTGCTCTTCCTGTCTGCCTGCTCCTTTCCACACCTCACTCCTCAGTGCGGGGGAAGGCAGCATGACTGGCGTGCTGGAGCCTGGAGGTACCCCACTTACAGGCCCTCTCTCCACAGGCCCTGGGTCGCCTCAATCAAAAAACAGGCAACATCTTTGCCCCCTTCTCCTTTGTCGGAGAGTAGTAAAAAATGGTGTGATGGTGCAGATGAACCCTCCAGCGCACTGGCGCTCTCCAAACGTTTACTTGGTTACTGAAAGGAGGAGTGGCACAATTCTTCAGGGCACTGGCCCTCCATGAGGGATCCATTATGAAACCACAGTGACTGTAGAAGTATTTTGCCTGGCGATCTCGGTGATCCAATGGTAGCCCAATCCACGAAGGGGAGAAAGCAAAGACTGGCACCTTAGGCTCCGCTGCACAAAAATTCATAGTATTTTCTGCGTTTTGCTCTTGGTAGTGTATTTCAGAAACCGGGAGTGCTGGTTTAGTACCTTCTGGAATCAAAGTGGCAGATTTATATTGCACTTGCGCCACTTTTGTGCCCCCGTTGCGTCACTTCTGTGACGCAGCGGCGGCGTAAACCCTGCGCCACGTTGCTACATACTTACATCGTGACGCATCTATGGAGATGCGTCACAGTGTAAGGTCCTGCGCTACATGAAACCTGCGTCTGGTTTCATGTGGGCGTTTCCACGCAGGGGGGGGGGCGTTCCGTCGCAGGAACGCCCCTGAAAGTGACTCAGTGAAATCTACAAGATTTCACTGAGTCACTTTACGCTTGACGCACCACGTTACAGATAGGGCAAAGTTGGAAAAGTGCTGGAATTGCATGCCGGACGCAACACAACTTCAGCACTGTGTCAACTTCACACCCTAGATACGACACGCATCTGTTTATTCCTGCGCCACGGTGCGCCGCATTGTAAATGCGGCGCATCATGGGGGGTGCAAACTTGAGTGCTGCATCTGTCCTGGCGCATCTCTGCTGATTTGCAGAGATGCGTCAGGCAACATAAATCTGCCCCAAAATATTTAGGATTTTCTGGAAGTGATATTTAACTGCTCTCCCTCTGTAGAGTCCCTTTAGATCCTCAGCATGATTTGTCAGGCTGCATTGCGGAACCAGCACCAAGCTATCTCCTGCACCTTTGGGTCCTCAGCATGATTTTTCAGACTAAATTTATCAGTGGCACCAGCAGCAGGGACGTGTGCAGGGCCCAGGTCCTGCACATGTGTCTGATCTCCTAGTAATCTCACAGGGTGTGTTTCTTTCTGCCCTGCAGGAGTCAGTGCCCCCCCCCCCCTACTCCAGTGGTACCCTCCACAGGACCAGTGAGGAGCAGCTCCAGGAGAACACTCTTTTCCAGGGTCTACAGCAAGTCCACCATCCACTTTCCCCAGGAGCGAGTGGGGAGACACAGGTCCAAAAGCATCCAATAAATAAGCCCCTAGTGTATCTTCAATTCAAACGGAGGTTCATCCATGCAGGGCCCATCCCTCCTTGAACTTTGGAGCTTTCAGTGCTTCACTGAGTTCTTCCCTTCTGCTGGTGTTTAAAAGTGAGGGTGGAGAATTCTAGACTGTACCACACCATCCCTCCACCCTCAGCTCATTCCCCTGCAGGACATTTTGGGACTTTTCAAAATGGCGGAATCAACTCTTTGTCAGCCACAGCTTCTCTGTAGCTTTAGCTTCGCCTCAAACTTCAAAATCAAGCCCATCCTGTGAGTGGTGTAAGAGGTCTTGATACTTGCTTTTGAATCTCTGGGGGGGTGGCATGCTCAAGCTTGTCATTAGCTGTGGGCTAATTAGCCCATTCAAATGTCTCCCTCACCTTCTTCCTCATCAGAAAAAGTCCTAATCCTCAAATGGAACTACTGTACAGCAGAGTAACTGGTCCCAGCAAGGTAGTAAAGCCCGAACTTCACTAGGACCCATTTTAGCAGAGCTTACAGTAAGACTCACTCACAGCAGAGAAAATTCAGAAAAGTTTAAAAAGAACAAGAAGATTGTGAATAAAGAAACCCTTTTTAAGAAAACTTTGATGGAGTCTGTGTACTATATTATTAAAATTGTTCTGATATCTCTTATGATGAAAGTATTGAAATGAAATGAAATGATTGATGTGTGCTAAAACATTTTCTTTCAATTAATCCATGGAGTTTTACTCCTATGTGGAAGAGTATGTTTCTGGTCTTCCAGATTCGTGCACCACTCTCCTTGTACTTGGATAATCCACTAGAAGTGATAAGTGCGATTGGAGTTGGCTCAGTCTCTTCTTGTAAATCACCAGAGATCTAAAAACCGGTGGTCCTAAATCAAAATATTGAGTAAGGATATAGCGGATCACGGCCCACTTCCTCACATGCATATTCTGCAGCCATGGAAGGGAATGGAAGACAAAGTGCTGCGGCAGAGGTACAGGTTAGGAAATTCTATTACAGAATGGGACCAACCACCTCTGCCTCCAGATATTGTAAAATGGACAAAAAAACAATACACCAAGGACAGTTTTGGCTAGACATTCTTTAATTCAAAGAAGATCCCCAAAGTCCCCTAGTCCTTCAGGAATAAGAGAGTGCGCAAACGCAAGAGGTCTGATTTAGAATTAGGTGTAATTTTGGCAGGACATGTTAGATTCAGAGGAGAATCCACCGGTGGAATTTCTTTTTTTTTAATTACCATTATTTATAAGATCTTTTTATTAAGTAGAAAAAAAATGAAAATAGGTTAGTGCACCACATTACAACTCAGTCATATGTCAGTAGATAGCAAATAAGCATCAGTACATCTGTACATATCGAACACATGTCCCCCCTTTTCCACCCGTACGAGGTAACCATCGCATTAGTGATACAGATTTAAGAAGGAAGCACAGTTGCACTCTTCTGATATAGAGATGTACAAGGGCCTCTCCTATAATCATTCTACGTGCCACAGATTATCTCCCACTTTTTAGGACAACCCCTGCCCTCATAAAGAATTTTTCAGCTGCCATGCACCAGTCCCTGTCCTGTTTCCAGTCTCTCAGGCATGGTGCCGTCTCTGCCTCCCATATTCGAGCAATATTGCGCTTGGCTATCGCCAGACCCAGTGTCATCCAGGTCCGTTCAATGTGGTTCAGATCACTTACATCCCAGATGTTCAGCAAGCACCAATTGGCGGAGAGTGGCATCTCATTGCCACACAGGCTGTTCATACAATTCATCACAGATGCTGTGCAGCGATGCAATCCCAAATTATATGATAGAAGGAAACTGGCTGTCCGTATCAGTCGCTCTACCCATTTTTACCATGGTGGTGCATGCGTAATAGGACCTGAGTAATATCTTGAGCTGTACTAAGCAAAACCAAGACCTGATTGCTATCTCTTTTGTGGAGGCAAGGGCCTCATGCCATTCATCATCCTCCAAATCTCCCAAATCTTGATCCCAGTGTTCCTGCAAACATTGGAGAGTGTTCGGGGAGTTGTTTTTAGTTCGTGGTGTGTGCGGGAAGTCGCCTTGTGGGACATGTGGTCATCAAGCAGTCCGTCTTCTGAGATGAAGGTTTCAGGCAGTTCCTCTCCCTGAGGAAGTACTGTCCGGAGAGCATGTCAGACTTGCAGGCAGGGCCGAACTGGCTGTAGCGGGCACCAGGAGTTTCGATCTTAGACCCCTGGGGGCTGGAGTTGTGCCACAACAAAAGCAGCACAAAGCTTTCCGCTAGCACCCCCGTAGGTGTCTCATTAAGGGCCAACTGATATTCTTGCTGTAAGTGGGTAAATGGTACAACGTCCCTCCCTGACCATAGATCACCCTCCTTGGAGAGACCAATAAGATCCCACTTGTCAAACCCAGGTTTCATCCCCAGGGTACCCAAAGCTTCAGAATCTCACAGGGAGGCGACCTGTGGTGACTCTACAGAGGTTTAATGTTCTGAGAAATAGTGTTCTGTGGTCTGTAAAAGGCCCTCCCGCATGCTGGCAATTTTCAGGAACTAGAGATTGAACGTGATCTCTCGGCATTCGAAGGGAGTATCTAGGCCATAAACAGCCCAGAGCAGGGAGTGGTCAGAGATGCCTCTGGCCAAGTGTCATCCCTTGCAAAACTGAGGGAGTTGAAAAGCCAAGGCAAATATAAAATCAATTTGAGAAAGGCTACCATGTGCCCCAGAATGAAAAGTGCAGTGTTGGGTCGAGGGGTTAGTGTCCGCCACATGTCCACAAGGCCAAATGCCGAGAGGAAGTCTGCTAAGGAGTGGCTTGTGAACAAAACCCATTGAGGGGGACAACGGTCCTCAACATCGCTGAGGGCCATATTAAAGTCCCCGCCCATTATTACCTCAGCTTCAGGGAGATTAAGCAGAAGGGAACTCAAGCCAAGGAGCGTCATGTCATGCAGTTGCGGTAGCACATACACACTGATTGTGTTCAAGGTTGTCTCTTCCCAGGTACCAGTAAGAGCCACGTACCAACCGCTTGTGTCTACCCATGTATTATGAAAAATGAGTGGCAGCTATTTTTAACTAGTATACCTAATCCCCTGGACCCAGAAGTGTCCCCTGTTTGTGTAATCATCAACAGTGTCTGGGTGAGTATGCAGTGCAGAGAGACTCTGTCTCTTGGGTAGTTCTCAAAATGGCAGGGTTCAGTCATCACCTTTCTGCGCCACTCTACTCACTGTCACATATCAGGTTCAGCAGATGCACACCCCTCAGACAACA